>NC_067495.1:27255546-27555546 GCF_947179515.1 Apodemus sylvaticus
GGATACAAATTGGAAAGGAGGAAGTCAAACTATCATTATTTGCAGATGACATGATCGTCTACCTAAGTGACCCAAAGAACTCCACTAGAGAGCTCCTACAGCTGATAAACAACTTCAGCAAAGTGGCAGGTTACAAAATCAACTCAAGCAAATCAGTGGCATTCCTATACTCAAAGGATAAACAGGCTGAGAAAGAAATTAGGGAAATGACCCCCTTCACAATAGCCACAAACAGTATAAAGTATCTTGGGGTGACTCTTACCAAACATGCGAAAGATCTGTATGGCAAGAACTTCAAGACTCTGAAGAAGGAAATGGAAGAAGACCTCAAAAAATGGGAAAACCTCCATGCTCATGGATCGGTAGAATCAATATAGTTAAAATGGCCATTTTGCCTAAAGCACTATACAGATTCAATGCAATACCCATCAAAATCCCAACTCAATTCTTCACAGAGTTAGAAAGAGCAATTATCAAATTCATCTGGAACAACAAAAAACCCAGGATAGCTAAAACTATTCTCAGCAACAAAAGAAAATCTGGGGGAATCAGTATCCCTGACCTCAAGCAATACTACAGAGCAATAGTGTTAAAAACTGCATGGTATTGGTACAGTGACAGGCAGGAGGATCATGGAACAGGATTGAAGATCCAGAAATGAACCCACACACCTATGGCCACTTGATCCTCGACAAAGAGGCTGAAAACATCCAATGGAAAAAAGATAGCCTTTTCAACAAATGGTGCTGGTTCAACTGGAGGTCAGCATGCAGAAGAATGCGAATTGATCCATCCTTGTCTCCTTGTACTAAGCTCAAATCCAAATGGATCAAGGACCTCCACATAAAGCCAGACACTCTGAAGCTAATAGAAAAGAAACTGGGGAAGACCCTTGAGGACATCGGTACAGGGAGAAAGTTTCTGAACAGAACACCAATAGCGTATGCTCTAAGAGCAAGAATTGACAAATGGGACCTCATAAGGTTACAGAGTTTCTGTAAGGCAAAGGACACCATCAAGAGGACAGATCGGCAACCAACAAATTGGGAAAAGATCTTCACCAATCCTACATCAGATAGAGGGCTAATATCCAATATATATAAAGAACTCAAGAAGTTAGACTCCAGAAAACCGAACAACCCTATTAAAAAATGGGGTACAGAGTTAAACAAAGAATTCTCACCTGAAGAACTTCGGATGGCGGAGAAGCATCTTAAAAAATGCTCCACTTCATTAGTCATTAGGGAAATGCAAATCAAAACAACCCTAAGATTTCATCTTACACCAGTCAGAATGGCTAAGATTAAAAATTCAGGAGACAGCAGGTGTTGGAGAGGGTGCGGAGAAAGAGGAACACTCCTCCACTGCTGGTGGGGTTGCAAATTGGTACAACCACTCTGGAAAGCAGTCTGGCGGTTCCTCCGAAACTGGGCACCTCACTTCCAGAAGATCCTGCTATACCACTCCTGGGCATATACCCAGAGGATTCCCCACCATGTAATAAGGATACATGCTCTACTATGTTCATAGCAGCCCTATTTATAATTGCCAGATGCTGGAAAGAACCCAGGTATCCCTCAACAGAAGAGTGGATACAAAAAATGTGGTATATCTACACAATGGAGTACTATTCAGCCATTAGAAACAATGAACTCATGAAATTCTTAGGGCAAATGGATGGAGCTAGAGAACATCATACTAAGTGAGGTAACCCAGACTCAAAAGGTGAATCATGGTATGCACTCACTAATAAGTGGTTATTAACCTAGAAAACTGGAATACCCAAAACATAATCCACACATCAAATGAGATACAAGAAGAAAGCAGGAGTGGTCCCTGGTTCTGGAAAGACTCAGTGAAACAGTATTTGGCAAAACCAGAACGGGGAACTGGGAAGGGGTGGGAGGGAGGACAGGGGAAGAGAAGGGGGCTTACGGGACTTTCGGGGAGTGGGGGGGGGCTAGAAAAGGGGAAATCATTTGAAATGTAAATAAATTATATCAAATAAAAAAAAAAAAAAAATTCTTGCCAACCAAATCCAAGAATACATCAAAACGATCATCCACCATGATCAAGTAGGCTTCATCCCAGGGATGCAGGGATGGTTCAATATAAGGAAATCCATCAATGCTATCCACTACATAAACAAACTCAAAGAAAAAAAAAACATATGATCATCTCATTAGATGCAGAAAAAGCATTTGACAAAATTCAGCATCCTTTCATGCTAAAAGTCTTGGAAAGAACAGGAATTCAAGGCCCATACCTAAACACCATTAAAGCAATATAAAGCAAAACCGGTAGCCAACATCAAACTAAATGGAGAGAAACTTGAAGGAATCCCACTAAAATCAGGGACTAGACAAGGCTGTCCTCTCTCTCCATATCTTTTAAATATAGTACTTGAAGTTCTAGCTAGAGCAATTAGACAACATGAGGAGGTCCAGGGGATACAAATTGGAAAGGAAGAAGTCAAATTATCACTATTTGCAGATGACATGATAGTCTACTTAAGTGACCCGAAAACCTCCACCAGAGAACTCCTACAGCTGATAAACAATTTCAGCAAAGTGTCTGGTTATAAAATCAACTCAAGCAAATCAGTTGCCTTCCTTTTCCTCAAAGGATAAGCAGGCTGAGAAAGAAGTTAGGGAAATGACACCCTTCACAATAGCCACAAACAATATAAAGTATATTGGTGTGACTCTAGCCAAACAAGTGAAAGATCTATATGACAAGAACTTCAGGTCTCTGAAGAAGGAAATGGAAGAAGACCTCAGAAAATGGAAAAATCTGCCATGCTTGTGGATTGGCAGGATTAATATAGTTAAAATGGCCATCTTGCCAAAAGCAATATACAGATTCAATGCAATACCCATCAAAATCCCAATTCAGTTCTTCACAGAGTTAGAAAAAGCAATTCTCAAATTCATCTGGAATAACAAAAAACCCAGGATAGCTAAAACTATTCTCAACAACAAAAGAAATTCTGGGGGAATCAGTATCCCTGACTTCAAGCAATACTACAGAGTGTTTAAAAACTGCATGGTATTGGCACAGTGACAGACAAGTGGACCAATTGAATAGAATTGAAGATCCAGAAATGAACCCACACACCTATGGTCACTTGATCTTTGACAAAGGAGCCAAAAACATCCAGTGGAAAAAAGAAAGCCTTTTCAACAAATGGTGCTGGTTCAATTGGAGGTCAGCATGCAGAAGAATACGAATTGATCCATTCTTTTTTTTTTTCATTTCCTTTTTTTATTCGATATATTTTTTATTTATATTTCAAATGATTTCCCCTTTTCTAGCCCCCAACTCCCCGAAAGTCCCATAAGCCCCTTTCTCTTCCCCGGTCCTCCCACCCACCCCTTCCCACTTCACCGATCTGGTTTTGCTGAATACTGCTTCACTGAGTCTTTCCAGAACAAGGGGCCACTCCTCCTTTCTTCTTGTACCTCATTTGATGTGTGGATTATGTTTTAGGTATTCCCATTTTCTAGGTTAATATCCACTTATTAGTGAGTGCATACCATGATTCACCTTTTGAGTCTGGGCTACCTCACTTAGTATGATGTTCTCTAGCTCCATCCATTTGCCTAAGAATTTCATGAATTCATTGTTTCTAATGGCTGAATAGTACTCCATTGCGTATATATACTACATTTTTTGCATGCACTCTTCTGTTGAGGGATACCTGGGTTCTTTCCAGCTTCTGGCTATTATAAATAGGGCTGCTATGAACATAGTGGAACATGTATCCTTATTACATGGTAGGGAATCCTCTGAGTATGTGCCCAGGAGTGGTATAGCAGGATCTTCAGGAAGTGAGGTGCCCAGTTTTCGGAGGAACCGCCAGACTGATTTCCAGAGTGGTTGTACCAATTTGCAACCCAACCAGCAGTGGAGGAGTGTTCCTCTTTCTCCACATCCTCGACAACACCTGCTGTCTCCTGAATTTTTAATCTTAGCCATTCTGACTGGTGTAAGGTTAAATCTCAGGGTTGTTTTGATTTGCATTTCCCTAATGACTAATGAAGTTGAGCATTTTTTAAGATGCTTCTCCGCCATCTGAAGTTCTTCAGGTGAGAATTCTTTGTTTAACTCTGTACCCCATTTTTTAATATGGTTGTTTGGTTTTCTGGAGTCTAACTTCGTGAGTTCTTTATATATATTGGATATTAGCCCTCTATCTGATGTAGGATTGGTGAAGATCTTTTCCCAATTTGTTGGTTGCCGATCTGTCCTCTTGATGGTGTCCTTTGCCTTACAGAAACTCTGTAACCTTATGAGGTCCCATTTGTCAATTCTTGATCTTAGAGCATACGCTATTGGTGTTCTGTTCAGAAACTTTCTCCCTGTACCAATGTCCTCAAGGGTCTTCCCCAGTTTATTTTCTATTAGCTTCAGAGTGTCTGGCTTTATGTGGAGGTCCTTGATCCATTTGGAGTTGAGCTTAGTACAAGGAGACAAGGATGTTTCAATTCCCATTCTTCTGCATGCTGACCTCCAGTTGAACCAGTACCATTTGTTAAAAAGGCTATCTTTTTTCCATTGGATGTTTTCAGCCTCTTTGTCGAGGATCAAGTAGCCATAGGTGTGTGTGTTCATTTCTGGATCTTCACTCCTGTTCCATTGATCCTCCTGCCTGTCACTGTACCAATACCATGCAGTTTTTAACACTATTGCTCTGTAGTATTGCTTGAGGTCAGGGATACTGATTCCCCCAGATTTTCTTTTGTTGCTGAGAATAGTTTTAGCTATCCTGGGTTTTTTGTTGTTCCAGATGAATTTGATAATTGCTCTTTCTATCTCTGTGAAGAATTGAGTTGGGATTTTGATGGGTATTGCATTGAATCTGTATATTGCTTTTGGCAAAATGGCCATTTTAACTATATTGATTCTACCGATCCATGAGCATGGGAGGTTTTCCCATTTTTTGAGGTCTTCTTCCATTTCCTTCTTCAGAGTCTTGAAGTTCTTGTCATACAGATCTTTCACATGTTTGGTAAGAGTCACCCCAAGATACTTTATATTGTTTGTGGCTATTGTGAAGGGGGTCATTTCCCTAATTTCTTTCTCAGCCTGCTTATCCTTTGAGTATAGGAAGGCCACTGATTTGCTTGAGTTGATTTTATAACCTGCCACTTTGCTGAAGTTGTTTATCAGCTGTAGGAGCTCTCTAGTGGAGTTTTTTGGGTCACTTAGGTAGACCATCATGTCGTCTGCAAATAATGATAGTTTTACTTCCTCCTTTCCAATTTGTATCCCTTTGACCTCCTTATGTTGTCGAATTGCCCGAGCTAGTACCTCAAGTACAATATTGAAAAGATAAGGAGAAAGGGGGCAGCCTTGTCTGGTCCCTGATTTCAGTGGGATTGCTTCAAGTTTCTCTCCATTTAGTTTGATGCTGGCTACCGGTTTGCTGTATATTGCTTTTACTATGTTTAGGTATGGGCCTTGAATTCCTGTTCTCTCCAAGACTTTAAGCATGAAAGGATGCTGAATTTTGTCAAATGCTTTTTCAGCATCCAATGAAATGACCATGTGGTTTTGTTCTTTGAGTTTGTTTATGTAGTGGATTGTATTGATGGATTTCCGTATATTGAACCAACCCTGCATTCCCGGGATAAAGCCTACTTGATCATGGTGGATGATCGTTTTGATGTGTTCTTGGATTCGGTTGGCAAGAATTTTATTGAGTATTTTTGCATCGATGTTCATAAGGGAAATTGGTCTGAAATTCTCTTTCTTTGTTGGATCTTTGTGTGGCTTTGGTATCAGCGTAATTGTGGCTTCATAGAAGGAATTGGGTAGTGTTCCTTCTGTTTCTATTTTGTGGAATAGTTTGAAGAGTATTGGTGTTAACTCTTCTTTGAAGGTCTGATAGAATTCTGCACTGAAACCATCTGGTCCTGTGCTTTTTTTGGTTGGAAGACTTTCTATGACTCCTTCTATTTCTTTAGGCTTTATGGGACTGTTTAGATGGTCTAGTTGGTCCTGATTTAATTTTGGTATTTGGTATCTGTCAAGGAAATTGTCCATTTCCTCCAGATTCTCCAGTTGTGTTGAGTACAGGCTCTTGTAGTAGGATCTGATGATTTTTTGGATTTCCTCAGTTTCCGTTGTTATATCTCCCTTTTCATTTCTAAGTTTGTTAATTTGGATACTTTCTCTGTGCCCTTTGGTCAGTCTGACTAAGGGTTTATCTATCTTGTTGATTTTCTCAAAGAACCAGCTCCTGGTTTTGTTGATTTTTTGTATGGTTCTCTTTGTTTCTACTTGAGTGATTTCGGCCCTGAGTTTGATGATTTCCTGCCTTCTACTCCTCCTGGGTGAAATAGCTTCTTTTTGTTCTAGGGCTTTCAGGTGTGTCATTAAGCTGGTAATGTATGCTCTCTCCATTTTCTTTTTGGAGGCACTCGGGGCTATGAGTTTTCCTCTTAGCACTGCTTTCATTGTGTCCCATAGATTTGGGTATGTTGTGTTTTCATTTTCATTGTGTTCTAAAAAGTCTTTAATTACTTTCTTTATTTCTTCCTTGACCAAGGTATCATTGAGTAGAGTATTGTTCAATTTCGACGTGTATGTGTGTTTTCTATTGTTTCTGTTGCTATTGAAGACCACTTTTACTCCGTAGTGATCAGATAGGAGGCATGGGATTAGTTCGATCTTCTTATATTTGTTGAGGTCTGTCTTGTGACCAATTATATGGTCGATTTTGGAGAAGGTACCATGAGGTGCTGAAAAAAAGGTATATTCTTTTGTTTTAGGATAGAATGTTCTATATATATCAGTTAAATCTAATTGGTCCAAAGCTTCAGTTAGTTTCATTGTGTCCTTGTTTAGTTTCTGTTTTCCTGATCAGTCCATTGAGGAAAGTGCAGTGTTGAAGTCACCCACAATTATTGTGTTAGGTGCAATGTGTGCTTTGAGTTTTAATAAAGTTTCTTTTATGAAAGAGGGTGCCCTTGCATTTGGAGCATAGATGTTCAGGATTGAGAGTTCTTCTTGTTGTATTTTTCCTTTGACCAGCAAGAAGTGTCCCTCAGAGTTTCTTTTGATGACTTTGGGTTGAAAGTCAATTTTATCTGATATTAAAATAGCTACTCCAGCTTGTTTCCTGAGACCATTTGCTTGTAAAATTGTCTTCCAGCCTTTTACTCTAAGGTAATATTTGTCTTTGACCCTGAGGTGTGTTTCCTGTAAGCAGCAAAATGTAGGGTCCTGTTTACGTATCCAGTCAATTAGTCTGTGTCTTTTTATTGGGGCATTAAGTCCACTGATGTTAAGAGATATTAAGGAATAGTGATTGTTACTTCCTATCATTTTTGACGTTATTTTCAACTTGAGACTATGAAGGCTAGAAGGTCCTGGGCAGATCTCATGCAGACTTAAGAGAACACAAATGCCAACCAAAACTACTATATCCAGCAAAACTCTCAATCACCATAGATGGAGAAACTAAGATATTTCACGACAAAACCAAGTTTACCCAATATCTATCCACAAACCCAGCCCTAAAAAGGATAATAGGAGGACAACACCAATACAAGGAGGGAAACTTCACCCTGGAAAAAGCAAGATAGTAACCTTTCATCAAACCCAAAAGAAGTTAAGCAATCAAATCTTTCCAAGACTTTAAGCATGAAAGGATGCTGAATTTTGTCAAATGCTTTTTCAGCATCCAATGAAATGACCATGTGGTTTTTTTTTTCTTTGAGTTTGTTTATGTAGTGGATTGCATTGATGGATTTCCGTATATTGAAACAACCCTGCATTCCTGGGATAAAGCCTACTTAATCATGTTGGATGATCGTTTTGATGTGTTCTTGGATTCAGTTGGCAAGAATTTTATTGAGTATTTTTGCATCGATTTTCATAAGGGAAATTGGCCTGAAGTTCTCTTTCTTTGTTGGATCTTTGTGTGGTTTTGGTATCAGAGTAAAGCAGTGCTAAGAGGAAAACTCATAGTCCTGAGTGCCTCCAAAGAGAAAATGGAGAGAGCATACACTAGCAGCTTAACTACACACCTGAAAGCCCTGGAACAAAAAGAAGCCAATTCACCCAGGAGGAGTAGAAGACAGGAAATCATCAAACTCAGGGCTGAAATCAATTGGAAACAAAGAGAACCTTACAAAGAATCAACGAATCCAGGAGCTGGTTCTTTGAGAAAATCAACAAGATAGATAAAGCCTTAGCCAGACTGACCAAAGGGCACAGAGAAAGTATCCAAATTAACAAACTTAGAAATGAAAAGGGAGATATAACAGAAACTGAGGAAATCCAAAAAAAAAAAAAAATCATCAGATCCTACTACAAGAGCCTATACTCAACTTAACTGGAGAATCTGGAGGAAATGGACAATTTCCTTGACAGATACCAAATACCAAAATTAAATCAGGACCAAAGAGATCATCTAAACAGTCCCATAACTCCTAATGAAATAGAAGGAGTGATAGAAAGTCTTCCAACCAAAAAAAGCACAGGACCAGATGGTTTCAGTACAGAATTCTATCAGACCTTCAAAGAAGACTTAACACCAATACTCTTCAAACTATTCCACAAAATAGAAACAGAAGGAACACTACCCAATTCCTTCTACGAAGCCAGAATTGATCCATTCTTATCTCCATGTACTAAACTTCACTCCAAGTGGATCAAGGACCTCCATGTAAAACCAGACACACTGAAACTAATAGAAAAGAAACTGGGGAAGACCCTAGAGGGCATGGGCATGGAGGAAAAGTTCCTGAACAGATCACCAATAGCTTATACTCTAAGATCAAGAATTGACAAATGGGACCTCATAAAATTACAAAGATTCTGTAAGGCAAAGGACACTGTTTAAAGGACAAAACGGCAACCAACAAATTGGGAAAGGATATTCAACAACCCTACATCTGATAGAGGGCTAATATCCAATATATACAAAGAACACAAGAAGTTAGACCCCAGGGAACCAAATAACCCTATTAAAACATGGGGTACAGATCTAAACAAAGAATTTTCACCTGAAGAAATTCGGATGGCAGAGAGGCACCTTAAGAAGTGCTCAACATCATTAGTCATTAGGGAAATGCAAATCAAAACAACCCTGAGATTTCACCTTACACCAGTCAGAATGGCTAAGGTCAAAAACTCAGGAGACAGCAGGTGTTGGTGAGGATGTGGAGAAAGAGGAACACTCCTCCACTGCTGGTGGGGCTGTAAGATGGTACAACCACTTTAGAAATCAGTCTGGCGGTTCCTCAGAAAACTGGACATGACACTTCCGGAGGACCCTGCTATACCTCTCCTGGGCATATACCCAAAGGATTCCCCAGCATGCAATAAAGACACATGCTCCATTATGTTCATAGCAGCCTTATCTATAATAGCCAGAAGCTGGAAAGAACCCAGATGCCCCTCAAAGGAGAAATGGATACAGAAAATGTGGTATATTTACACAATGTAATACTACTCAGCAATTAGAAACAATGAATTCACAAAATTTTTAGGCAAATGGTTTGATCTGGAAAATATCATCCTAAGTGAGGTAACCCAGTCACAAAAGAATACACATGGAATGCAATCTCTGATAAGTGGATATTAATTAGCCCAGATGCTCTGAATACCCAAGGCACAAATCGCATAACAAATGACTCCCATGAAGAAGTATGGAGAAGGTCCTGATCCTGGAAAGGATTGATCTGGCATTGGAGGGGAATATAAGGACAGAGAAAAAAAGGAGGGAGGGGATTGGAGAATGGATGGAGAGAGGAAGGTTTATGGGACATATGGGGAGTGGGGATCCGGGAAAGGGGAAATCATTTGGAATGTAAACAAAGAATATAGAAAATAAAAATATTTTTAAAAAAAGAGAGAAAACTTCTTGAATAGAACACTAATTGCACAGACACTAAGATCAACAATTAATAAATGGGACCTCATGAATCGGAATATTCTGTAGTGCAAAGGACACTGCCCAAAAGGCAAAGTGGCAGCCTAGAGAATAAGAAAGATCTTCAGTAACCCATACTTGGCAAAGAGCTGAGAACCAATATATATATAAAGAACTCAAGAAACTAGACATTGACAAACCAAACAATGCAACTGAAAAATGGAATGCTCATCTCATCTGAGAATTCTCAACAGTACAATCTCTAATGGCTGAGAAACACTGGAAGAAAAATGTTAAAACCTTAAGCCATGAGGGAAATGCAAATCAAAATGACTTTGACATTCTTTCTGGTCCTCAGAGTAATGATAGCAGAAGAGCTGTCCCTGCTCCTCACCTGTGTCAGCAATCAGGAGAGTGTTCCTGGGCAGGACAGTAGAGGTGACCCTTGTGGTTCATGTGCAGGCAAATTGGCCTGAGAGCAGGAGATCAGAAGAGGTTTCCCCACTCCTTGCCAGATGCAGTACTGAGAGAACTAGCTGGGACAGTGCTGAAAAGCTTGACCTGATGGTGTAAGTGCAGGAGAGCCAGTGGTCTGACCTACTCAGCTACCACCCAGGCCCAGAACCAGGGCTTTGATTTGGCCCACCCCAACATCTCATCCTATATATTAATTGCTAAAGTGAGGAAGTTGACCCTGATCCAAATCTGTGGGATCTCTATGACACAGTATAACAACTATATGTTACAGATAGACTGAATGCATATTTTAATATGAGTTATGCATGAGCCATTGAGGATGTGGTGGTTTGAATATGCTTGGAACAGGGAGTGGCATTATTAGGAGGTGTGGCCTTGTTGAAGTAGGTGTGGTCTTGTTGGAGGAAGTATGTCATTGCAGCGGTGGGCTTTGAAACCTTCCTCCTAGTGGCCCCTTGTTCTGGAAAGACTCAGTGAAGCAGTATTCAGCAAAACCAGAACGGGGAAGTGGGAAGGGGTTGGTGGGAGGACAGGGGAAGAGAAAGGGGCTTATAGGACTTTCGGGGAGTGGGGGGCTAGAAAAGGGGAAATCATTTGAAATATAAATAAAAAATTATATCGAATAAAAAAAAAGAAAAAAAAAAGAAACCTTCCTCCTAGCTACCTGGAAGCTAGTATTCTGCTGGATGCAGATAGATCAAGATATAAATCTCTCAGCTTATTTTCCAACACTATGTCTGCCTGGACACGGCAATACTTATTGTCTTGATGATGATGGACTGAATCTCTGAACCTATAAGCCAGCCCTAATTAAATGTTGTCCTTTATAAGACTCGCCTTGGTCATGCTGTCTTGTCACAGCAATAAAACCCAAACTAAGATAGAGAAAAAAGTTATTTTTTCTTATTTTGCTTTGTTTTCCTCTTCCTTTATGTGTGGTACTTACAGATACAATACACCAGATATGCTTTTTTTAATGACATGTTCTCCCACTTATCCACTCCAAGTTAAAATTTCTCCTATGCCTGTACAGAGTATTAGAGTCTTCAATGGCAAACTTGGCTAAGTGATTCCATGCACATCTTTCATTTACATGGTGAATATTTGTCTGCTAAACCCTGATAAGTATGCCAGCATAGACTTTCCCCCAAATTCATCCCAAACATATTTCATCAGAAATAAACACTTCTAAATGCTGGATAACTTCCTGGAGAGTCTTTATTTTCTCCTTATTGCCTTTAATAATGCAATGTACAATAATTGAATATTAGCAGAATGTCCAAATTGAGTATGCAATGGAACTAATGATTATCTAAAACATCTTGAAACAAAAAGGAAACAAGAAAACAGGTTTTAAGGGCAGAAGCTTAAAAAACAGATTTACTTACATCTTCAATGCATAATGCTGTACAATGAAGAGTTTATTTTGGACCCTTTGTTGACACTAAGAAAAAAAGACAATTTAGTTAAAAGTTAAATCAACTGGCCAAATTTATGATAAAGGTTTAAGGAAGGGGGGGCCAGATTTTTAAGCGACCAATATCATGATTTCTCAGGAGAATAGTCCATAAGAAAGAGAACAACCATATAAGGCAACTATATTTTGAAAGTAAGTTGTGGATGCCACTGACTTTCATTTATCTTGCAAAACAGTGATTTCTACTAGTAAAGTGGATTTGCTTATAAAAACCATGAGGCAATTATGGTATAAAAACTTGCAAACATTTGCATGTAACATTCCCTCACAGTGTCAGGTCATAACACCCTGCCTTTAGAAAATAGATGCTTGCTATTTGTTAAGTGGACTCATTTCTATTCAACCTCTCAAAGAAATTCAGGGCTACGAATCCTGATTTTATGTATACACCCACACAGATATGTAAGATGCCTACATCGATAAAATTGCCTCTTCTTTTACTGCAAGGATATCAAATCATTTGATTAAGGAACTGTTTCCTTTATTAAATCTGAACCCCAGAGTCTGAATTGAACCAAGGAAATATAACTCTGACTTTCTTTCAATAATCAGCAATATTGGGTCCATAAATAAATAAAAATTGAATTAGTTTACCTAAAAAGATCTAAACTTCAGTCCAGGGAAATATTTTAATTACTTTTTAAATTTACTTTTTAAGACATGTTTTATTTTTATGTCTGTATGTTCACTGTGTGTATGCTTGCGGAGGCCAGAAGAGAATGCCAGATACCCTGGAAGTGGAGGTATGGATGGTTGTATTTTTGACACAGGGTCTCTCACTGAATCTGGAGCTTATGGATTCTGCTAGGCTGACAAACCAATGATCTACAGAAGCCCACTTGCCTCCGCCTCCTCTCAGCTGTGCACATGCTGTGCCCAGCATATAAATAGGTGCTGGGAATCTAAACTCAAGTCCTCATTCTCATTAAATATGTTGGCTATGCTTGTGTGTGTGTGTGTGTGTGTGTGTGTGTGTGTGTGTGTGTGTGTGTGTATTTATGAGCACTATGCATGTGCATGTACCCATGAATGCCAGAAGTGCACATCACACTCCTGCAACGAGAGTTACAGTCAATTGTAAACTCCTCAGGGCAGGTTCTGGTAACTAAACCCAGTCCTCTTCTAGAGTGTTAAATTCTCTTATCCACTGAACAATCCCTGCAGCTCCCATCCCACCCCACTTAGTGAAATCTTACGTTTAAAGTCCCTTTGTAACAACTTTTATTACTTGTTCTCTATGCTGGGTGCTAAATTTCAGTCTTGTAGGCATATCTCATTTCATCCTTCATGTGGCCTTTTGGATTGGATGCTATCCATTGCCCCAATTTACAGGTGAAACTACTAAGCTTCAATAGTCAGAGTGGATCTAGAACTTAGAATCAGGACTGTGATAATATGCCACCAGCTTTTCCTCCAATCTATAGCAGGACTCAATGCCAAAAGTCCTCTTGATGAGTCTTAAAAAATCAGTGGGTAGGTAAGATATTAATTATCAGGAAAAAAGGAAAACCTATCTCAAAGAAAATAACTAGTATGTTGTGAATAGTGAATATTAATATAAATATGACACCACTCATTTATTTTCAGAAGTAAACAGCCCCAAACTGTCTCTTTCACTCACCCCAAAAAACCTCACCAACTACCAGTTAACTAATAAACCACAAAAATAAGCAACTTTGCTCAGATGCAAATTCCAAACAGTTTAGGATGTGGATCACTGTGAATGTTTTAAGATAAAGAAAATAAAATATAAAACAAAAGCCAGATCCTGACTTGAACTTCTGAAGTCAAAACAATATCGACCTTTACATACGTAGAATCTGCAATAAAAAAGAAACAATTTGGAAACTAAAATGAATTTGGCATGTTCCTGTTCTTCTTAATGCAATCAGTCTTATCAATTACAGCCACAGTAGCCCTGAGCTTGTTGTGAAGAATTGCCAATAAAAATACTAAAAGAAGCTTTGCACAAGCTGGGAGTATCATGACATCTGTTTTCAAAATTACTCGACTGTAATTGTTGAATCTCATTACAGTTGGTAAAAATTGTATTCTTTCACCTGGAATAAGTGGCTGTGATTTGAAATAGCATCAACTCAGAAATGACAATTGAGAATTCATGGCAATTATGTGGCTGCACTGTGTTTGCTGAAAGGAGATGGTTCTTACCAGTGACTTATCACCCTGGTTTTTCATAGCAATACACAGTCATGAACTTTACATCAGTGTTGACACCAGCAGGGAGGTAATTTGTTAGGTTATGTTACAAAGGCTACCAAAGTAAGAGTGATTCAGAGCTTGAGCTGTGTCATTTGACTTGGGGTTCTTTCCACTTTCCTTCAGTGAGATATTGAATTTACAAGAATAATTAATGCCTTTTCTCAGACCTGTAGGATTGGCTTCATCCTAAAACATGCTTAGGTTATAAGTAGGACAGCATCATCCCAATTTCTGCCTTTCAAATGAGACAGAGAGCTCTCATGGATCGTTAAGACTGACTCCCTTTTACAGATGTTCTTGGCAAGTCTCTTCCAATATCTTTCTTTGGTCTAAACTGGCTTAAGACTTCCCAGCCAGTAAGTAATGATTGACAAAGAAAATGAGATTTCTATGATTAGTCCTGAAGCTAAGGGGGTGGACCCCAATGGAATAAGGGGATGGACTCCAGAGAATTAACCACAATAGTATCTTATTTTAGCTCAATATTAAGCCATCTTAAGACATTAAGAAAGTCAAATTGAAAACTGGAAGTAACCCCAGGAAATATGATTTAACTTGACAGACAGTCAAAACTGGGAGTAGTATATATCACTACAGAATTTTTCTGGTCCCAAAGATTATTAAGACAAAATAAGCCCCGCTCTGAGTAGCCCACTAAGAAAGCTCCTCTTTCCAAGACTTTAAGCATGAAAGGATGATGAATTTTGTCAAATGCTTTTTCAGCATCTAATGAAATGACCATGTGGCTTTTTTTCTTTGAGTTTGTTTATGTAGTGGATTGCATTGATGGATTTCCGTATATTGAACCAACCCTGCATCCCTGGGATAAAGCCTACTTGATCATGGTGGATGATCGTTTTGATGTGTTCTTGGATTCGGTTGGCAAGAATTATATTGAGTGTTTTTGCATCGATGTTCATAAGGGAGATTGGTCTGAAGTTCTCTTTCTTTGTTGGATCTTTGTGTGGTTTTGGTATCAGCGTAATTGTGGCTTCGTAGAAGGAACTGGGTAGGGTTCCTTCTGTTTCTATTTTGTGGAATAGTTTGAAGAGTATTGGTGTTAAGTTTTCTTTGAAGGTCTGATAGAATTCTGCACTGAAACCATCTGGTCCTGTGCCTTTTTTTGGTTGGAAGACTTTCTATGACTCCTTCTATTTCTTTAGGAGTTATGGGACTGTTTAGATGATCTATTTGGTCCTGATTTAATTTTGGTATTTGGTATCTGTCAAGGAAATTGTCCATTTCCTCCAGATTCTCCATTTGTATTGAGTATAGGCTCTTGTAGTAGGATCTGATGATTTTTTGGATTTCCTCAGTTTCTGTTGTTATATCCCCCTTTTCATTTCTAAGTTTGATAATTTGGATACTTTCTCTGTGCCCTTTGGTCAGTCTGGCTAAGGGTTTATCTATCTTGTTGATTTTCTCAAAGAACCAGCTCCTGGATTCGTTGATTCTTTGTATGGTTGTCTTTGTTTCCAATTGATTGATTTCAGCCCTGAGTTTGATGATTTCCTGTCTTCTACTCCTCCTGGGTGAATTGGCTTCTTTTTGTTCCAGGACTTTCAGGTGTGTCATTAAGGTGCTAGTGTATGCTCTCTCCATTTTCTTTTTGGAGGCACCCAGGGCTATGAGTTTTCCTCTTAGCACTTCTTTCATTGTGTCCCAAAGATTTGGGTATGTTGTGCCTTCATTTTCATAAAATTCTAAAAAGTCTCTGATTTCTTTATTTCTTCTTTGGCCAAGGTGTCATTGAGTAGAGTATTATTCAGCCTCCATGTGTATGTGTGCTTTTTGTTGTTTTTGTTGCTATTGAAAACCACTCTTACACCATAGTAATCTGATAGGAGGCATGAGATTCGTTCGATCGTCTTATATTTGTTGAGGTCTGCCTTGTGACCAAGTATATGGTCGATTTTGGAGAAGGTACCATGAGGTGCTGAGAAAAAGGTATATTCTTTTGCTTTAGGGTGAAATGTTCTATAAATATCAGTCAAATCCAATCGGTCCAAAGCTTCAATTAGTTTTACTGTGTCCCTGTTTAGTTTCTGTTTTCCCGATCAGTCCATTGAGGAGAGTGGAGTGTTGAAGTCACCCACAATTACTGTGTTAGGTCCAATATGTGCTTTGAGCTTTAATAAAGTTTTTTTTATGAATGAGGGTGCCCTTGCATTTGGAGCATAGATGTTCAGGATTGAGAGTTCTTCTTGTTGGATTTATCTGGAAAGACTCAGTGAAGCAGTATTCGGCAAAACCAGAACGGGGAAGTGGGAAGGGGTGGGTGGGAGGATAGGGGGAGAGAAGGGGGCTTAATGGACTTTCAGGGAGTGGGGGGCTAGAAAAGGGGAAATCATTTGAAATGTAAATAAAAATATATTGAATAAAAAAAGTATCTCAAAAAAAAAGAAAGAAAGAAAGAAAGCTCCTCTTCCCTCAATAGGTTCTCTGACTCCTTCACTGAATTTCCTCCTGCCCCTAGCCTCTTTCTCTACATTCCCCTCCCCTTCCCTATATTGCTCATCCCCATACCACTCCTCTTATTCTTCTCCCCTTGCAAGCTCAGGTCCTTAGACCTGGCAGCAAGCACATTTACCCACTGAACCATCTTATCATTCCCCTGCCTTCCTTTTCTTGAGATTATAATTTAATTATAACATTTCTCCCTTCCCTTTCCTTTCCTCCCTCCAGAACCTTCCATATATACAGAAATATATATGGGGGTATACATATGTGTGGGTATGTACTCTCCCAACTCTCCTACAAATTAATGGCTTTTAAAAATCTAATTATTATTTTATGCATATATGTATATACATACATTGCTAATATAATCTATTCAGTCCATAAAATGCCACCTGTATGTATGTTTTCAGAGCTGACTTTTGGGCACCAGACAACCAATTAATACACTTTTCCCTAAGAAAGGTCACCTCTTCCACTCCCAACTTTCCTCAATGCCTATAGTTCTTTATGTCCAGTTGAGGCCTTATGGGAATTTTTCCATCCAGTTTGACATGTCTGCTGGTGTTCTCCTTGCTCAGCTCATGTTTAAGAAATAATGTTAGTAAGACTTTATGGGTATAGCTTCTGACATTTCTAGGAGATACGTCTTATAGCAACTCTGGCCTTCTGGCTTTTGCCTTCTTTCTGGCCCTCTTGTACACCATTCCCATCAACTTCAGTGTTGGGGTATTTGTAGATGTTTCCATTGTGACTGGGCTCCTCAACACTGTATTTTGATTGGTTGTGGTTTTCTGTACTACTCTCCATCTGTCACAAAGGGAAATGCCCTTGATGAGGGGTGAAGACTATATCTATCTGTGGACATAAGGAAAAATAATTAGACTACAGTTAGTCATTATTATGATGTTATAAAGTGGTGGTTGTAGTTTCTCCTTCAGGATCCATGACTTCACTAGCTTGAGTAGTTGGCTAGGTTTCCATTACCAGGCATGTTCTTCTTTGTGTTGAGTGTGTCCTAAACACAATTAGAGAGCAGGAGGTTACTGCCAAAGCATGCACACCATTACTTCATACTTAAGGTTATTGAGCCATGCTAGTCATTGATGTGGTTCATACGTCTTATATAGCTGGGGAGGACCTTTAGTAACTACTAGTACTATGAAAGCAAGTCCTCATAGATGGAGCTTTTAGGTTATATCCATCTCAGGGGTCTCTGAGCCTTGTTCCTGAAGTGCATGGTGTCTCCAGCAATAGGGACTTGCTCTCTTGCCTTCTTAAACCTAGGTTCTGGGATTCATAGTCTTTCTCTTCACAGTAGGGTCTAACAACACTTCCACATTTTCCTTTTACTACCATCGTCCAGTATTCACTCATCTCAGATGCACAACAAGATTTCATGATAGCTTGGAAACATCCAGCTTAAAAACTCATTAGTTAGTTGTGTTATAAAAGAATTCACAAATAAAATCTTTATTTGTGCCAAGATAATGACTCTTTAAGATGCCAACATCTCTAGGTTTAATGTGCATACAAATAACTATAATCCTTTTGTCATATAGTAAATATTAGAAGACTGTGGTTATGCTATGTTAGCAGAGCAAGGGAACCTTTAAGATAACATAGTAGGAAAGAAATGGGAAGAAAAAGTAAACCTACTAAGGGGGTTGTGTTGCAGTGTTGCATTCTGTCCCTATAGGAAATGACAGAAAGAAATGAAGATACTGAATCTGCTCTCTGGGGTTCACAAGGTACTGCATAATCTACAGTTTCTCCCATGGGAGTCAGAAGATATTTCGGGGGACCTCACATGTTCAAGTTATTTGGTTTATTACTCCTTTGTTATTTGCCATTTGTAGACCTTATATTTAGCAGTGTACTAACCCCAGATACTGCAAGGGACCAGCTATATCGTAGATTCTGCAAACAGTTCTTCAGCTGGGCACATTGCTTCAATTCAAATAGTGGGCAATTGGCTTGTGTATATTCCTACCATGCCCTGGGATTCTGCTTGTGGATGATACCCAGCAGCCTCCTCTACTCATGACATTTCTAGTCATTTACCTACCCTTAACCTGAATGATCCTACAAAGTAAGTTTGAAAACAAATGGCAAAATGTGCAGCTCTCTCCATCTCATCAAGTATATCATTTCAACTCTCCCTTTGGCATGCTGTCCACAGAAACATTGTTCCTTCAAAGCACCTTGCTGGAGGAGCTTGCAGAGCTGTTCCAGTAAATCCCTGCTTCTCTCTTTTAGAGCAGTGTTACAGTGATTAATGATTCCATTTCTCTAGTCAGCTTTGGTGCCTCTTCCAAAATAAGCATTCCTTTTAAGGATTGCTGCAAATCATTTGTCCAGTTTCTGCTTGGGCTCCATTCCATTTTCGAGGCAACAGCAAGAGTTGAAGAAGCTCTATTTTCTTAGCTGAGAATCAGCATCACTGCTGCTTCCTTACTTTGGTCCTACCTCTGTTTGTTTCATTCTTCTTCCTCTTGCTGGAAATTCTTCGAAAAGTTGAATGATAACAATCACAGCCCCCCCCCCCATGTTCTCTCAGTGATTCCACATTCAACATAATCCTCGCATGTTCCTAATCCTTCCCTGTTTCTCAATTATCAATATCCTTCTTGAAACCCCTTGCCCTGGACCTTATCTAACAATGTTTTAAAAGCTACACAAGTAGTTGCAGGAACACTGTATTAAGATGAATCCTGGAGATGACTATCAGAAGCATTCCTTCATTTTCTGGGCATCTTGATTCTGTCACTAGCCTGACTCACAGAACAGACTTTCATGGTATTTCCACTAACTAGTCAAGGGCAATCTTTCTCCTTTTTTCTGAAACAGCTATTAAAAGAACCATTCCTCATCCAAAAAGGTAACTGATGCAGTACAAAGGAGCATGACACTTAGATTAAGACAACATGAATTCAAGCTTTGGTGTTTGGATTAGCCCTAGACAAACCATGGTTCTTTATGAGTTGCTATTTTTTCATCATCAAAACAGGATTCCTCAAAAATATATGCCCTGCCTAGATGATGGTTTTGGATTTTTTTCTTTGTTTTTTTTTTTGGGGGGGGGGAAACAATGGCAAAAATATAAGATTAAAGCTTCTATTTTTCTATTTATTTGTTTGTTTGTTTGTTTATTCATTGATTGATTGTTTCATTCACTCATTCATTTGGAGGTGGGAGGAGAACATGTGATGACCAGTTCTGTCCTCCCACCATGGGACTTCTGGGAATCGAGCTTAGGCCATCAGTCTGGATGACAAGTATAGTTACCAGTCATCCTACCAGTCTTCAAGGACTTTTCTTCACTGAAAAGTATGACATAATTTTGGTGATGCCTAGTTAATATTTCTCACTTGTATAATCTAGAATTGATCTAATTTCTGAAGATACCAAATCTATGATAATGCATAAATACATTCCCTGAAGGGCTAACAAGAAGGCTCAGCAGTTTGGAGCACTTGCTGCTCTGGTACAGACATGGCTTCCAATGGTCAGCACTAGCATGAGATGGTTCACAAGTGCCTGTAATTCCAGCACCAGAAGAATCCACTGCCCTCTTCTGGTCTCTGCACGCACAGTGTAAACATAGTGTATGTACATAAACTCAAGGCACATACACACAGAAAACAAATAAGAAATAAATGAGTACATAAATATTTTTAATTTTTTCCCTAAATTTGAACAAATAAGGTTGATAAGCATTGAATATGTTTTAGTTTATTTAATCCAGAATTTAGTTTATTCTAAACCAAGTTGAATACAATCACTTTCCTTTTTATGCCTATCGCTTTGGATTCATAGTTGTTTTTCAAAAAGTATCTAAGTCAAAAAGAGGAAATACAAATAATATAAAGTTGGTACTTTATTTTATGTTTTTATGTGTATGGTAAATGTATTTTGGATTAATTGAACACCTCCTTTCCTCCTTCCTAGTCCTGTCTGCCACCCTGTCCAGGATCTGCTGCCAGTACAGAGACCCATGTTTCTTCCCTGCCCAGGTTTTATTTTTTTTATATTAATAGATAGACATTTGTACTATATATTAGATATGTACTAGTTAAAAATTTCATGATTCCTAGTTTGTCGTGCATATTTTATTGCAAATGCTTTATTTAGTAATATGTTTTAAAGATCTATGTATTTTGAAACATGATTTATTATTATGTTTATTCATTCCAACCAATGTATTCAATCTGTACACTGAACGCCATGTATTTATAAATTGTTCTGTGGGCCAAAAATCAATGTGTTTTATAGTTATTTCATAATTACAGAAGAGGCTATGGCACTCCTTCCAGGACCCTCCTGCTGAAGCTCCTGTGTGAGATTCTTCTTAGTGCTCCAGACCATGTACAGGTTGTAACAATTATAAAAATGGTGAAAGTTTTCTTCAAAGTACAGCAAAGGAGGATGGCTGTTTCATGTCACATCTTTTCAACCTTTGGCATTGGTAGGTGTTTTGATGACTATCATTTGAATAGGCTTGAAAGGGTTTCTCGTGGTTATAGCTCAATTTAAGTTTCTTTTTATACATGTTTTGCAAATTGCAGGTTCTTGTCTGAATTATAACCTAAGTGTTTCTGTAACAATACATCAAAAACATAAATGTGTTTAAGTGACACAAAGGTACTACCCTGTAGCTGTGAAGATCAAATAGCCATAGTAGGTTAAAATCAAAGTATCAGCAGGAATGCACTTCTAGAGGCCATTGCTAAGAAGCAGTTCTTGTTGGCCTATATTTTGTGGCCTTTACTTGCTAGACCAGTAACAACTCCACACCCCAGTTCTGGAGCATATCTTTAGAAATTACAGGTGAAGGCTAGGGTCAGTATCATCTCTCAGAGAGCTTTATTAAGTTACGCTCCTTTGTATCTTCTGACATAAAATGCAATGTATGATCTTTTAGGAACATGGATGTAGATCTTTTAATCATAGCTCTAAATTATTTACAGGCAAAATTGTCTCAACATGAAACATATGCAATGGAAGAAAAACCCCATTTTTCACTTGAATCTACTCTAACTTTTATAGAAATGAAATCATAATCTCCTGTACTATGCACTGAGCTAAACTACGTTCTATGCACCTTTACCATGAATCTGAGGATAAACTGCAAAAATAATTAGAATTTGGCCAGCCATTTCCATGTAACAATAGGATTTTTAACACCCTCCACATTTTTCTATAAAACTACACAAAAGTTACATTTGATATGTATAACTAAACTGCTCCAAAGATCTGAGACTCATGCCATTAGAATTTTTGTCAGGATTTCCATAGTACTTAAATACATTCAAATGACCTAGCCTGCAACTCCCAAGTAAATATTTACATAGTCAAATGATTTAATATTTTATGACTGTTTAAAAGTATTTCTAGCTAAGCTATTACTAGTATAATTACATACACTAACTACAAACCATTTTATCTTTCCAATAGGTATCAAAGATACAAATAACCCTGTGGAAATGGGGAGGCAGAGAGTGGGAGGATTAGAAGACATTTAAAGTGTCTAGGAGGGACTGTAGTAATAGATGTGAAGGTTTAAGAGGAAATCACAGGCCTTAGCTTATGGAAATCCCAAAAGGTCTAGTTCTTCCAGGTTTTTACTCCTAAGACATGAAGGGAAAAGACTATGGGAAGGCATGGATTCTAGACATAGTTTATCTAAATGTCTGTGGAAAGCCAGGGTCTCATATTGAAATCCACCCCGATGTGCCTTCTCTGAATATAAGATATTGAGGATGGGTGAAGGAGTGGGGCAGAATAAGACAGCTCAATGGAAAGCTGCTTGTTTTCCTACTTCACAAATAGTGGGAGAACCTTTGGGTGGATATCTCTGAGGATTAAAATTTAATCATACTCCACTGACAGAACGGGTAACTTTGCAGAGGACAGTTTATTACATCTACTCACAGCAATGATGTTAATGCATGAGAAATATTAATAAGTGGTCATTTTCCCCATGGTCTTCTGCCAAAATTTAATTGCCTGATGGAACTATCTACCTTTCCAAGTGGACAGAAATGGTTCAAAAAAACCAGCATATTGAATGCTACAAGAGAGTTAGTTGGAGACAGCAGCAAAGAAGGAAGCAAAAATGTAGTCCAGTATAGAGGAAACACAGCACTAGGAACAAATGGGTTTTGATAAGGAAACATCAGCCAGAATTATAGCTGAGACTACAGTTGCCAATGGGCAAGGTTGGCTTGATAAACACACACACACACACACACACACACACACACACACACACACACACGCACAAATACACAGACAACCACACTGAAGGAGTGAAGGTAATGATGGGATTGATGAGGAGTGGTCAGATTTTTTTCTTTGTAACAATCACAGTATATTTTCTTTTTTTTCTTTTTTTTAATATTTTTATTTTCTATATTCTTTGTTTACATTCCAAATGATTTCCCCTTTCCCGGATCCCCACTCTCCATATGTCCCATAAACCTTCTTCTCTCCATCCATTCTCCAAACACCTCCCTTCTTTTTTGCTCTGTCCTTATATTCCCCTCCAATGCTAGATCAATCCTTTCCAGGATCAGGACCTTCTCCATACTTCTTCATGGGAGTCATGTGTTATGCGATTTGTGCCTTGGGTATTCAGGGCTTCTGGGCTAATTAATATCCACTTATCAGAAATTGCATTCCATGTGTATTCTTTTGTGACTGGGTTACCTCACTTAGGATGATATTTTCCAGATCAAACTATTTGCCTAAAAATTTTGTGAATTCATTGTTTCTAATTGCTGGGTAGTATTCCATTGTGTAAATATACCACACTTTCTGTATCCATTCCTCCTTTGAGGGGCATCTGGGTTTTTTCCAGCTTTTGGCTATTATAAATAAGGCTGCTATGAACATAATGGAGCATGTGTCTTTATTGCATGCCAGGGAATCCTTTGGGTATATACCCAGGAGAGGTATAGCAGGGTCCGCTGGAAATCTCATGTCCAGTTTTCTGAGGAACCGCCAGACTGATTTCCAAAGTGGTTGCACCATCTTACAGCCCCACCAGCAGTGGAGGAGTGTTCCTCTTTCTCCACATCCTCGCCAACACCTGCTGTCTCCTGAGTTTTTGACCTTAGCCATTCTGACTGGTGTAAGGTGAAATCTCAGGGTTGTTTCTTTACTCCAATCACAGTATAAAATGACCAGAATGCAGGCAGAAAGCCAGATGAGAACTGTGAGGGAAAAAATTGAATTAGTTCTTCTAAGTCTGACTTATTTTGCTCAACATAATAATCCCCAGTTCTGCTCATTTTCCTACAAGTGACATCACTTTATTCTCCTGTATCTCTTAACACTACTTGGCTCTGTATCTATAACACATTTTCTTATCCAGTATATAGTTATGGACACAAAGGCTGATCTTATAACTCAACTGTTGTGCATATTCTAAATATTCAAACGTGTAATATTTTTTTCTTTCTAGGCCCAAATTACCCCAGTATGATTTTTCCTGCTTCCATCCATTTGCAAAATTTATAATTTCATTCTTCATTACAGCTTAGAGCTGGATCCAGCTCTCTTGTGTATAAGATATACATATGTATTGCAGATATTTTGTGTTTCTACAATGTGATTTGTTCATCTATTGGCATAGAAATTCTAACATTTTACTCATTTTTTATGGAAGTCTTCTGAGTGGTCAGCCTTGTCTTGGTTTGTGTGTGTGTGTGTGTGTGTGTGTGTGTGTGTGTGTTTCATTTTTCTTCTTTTTTCTTTCTTTCTTTCTTTTTTGATTCTGCACTACCATTTGGGAAAAAATTAAGGAGATAGGAGTAACAAAGACAGCAAATTGATAGGAAACCAGATATTGGTTATGGGAGAAAATAGTAAATACTAAGTCATCGATGAAGTTAAATAAGTAATGAGAAGAATATTATTAGAAGTTTTAAATTTAACACATACACACACACACACACACACACATTTTTTTAAACTGGGAAGAATATGGATCATCCTCTGCCTTCTCTCTTCTAGTTTACTTTTTTGGCTAGGATATCTAATTATTTCTCTGATTCTGAAACAAGTCAGAGGAGAACCGGCTGTTTGCAATCTGGACTCAGTCCAGTCTTCCATGCTAGGCTGAATTCCTTTGCAGGAGCTCCCCTCAAACTGTTCAACAGCTGAGCAGGAATCTCTCCAGCGTCCCGCATTCAGGCTGCCCTTCTGTATCTGTGCCCATTGTCTGGCTTCCCTCTTCAATTTTGTTGGCAGCTTGTACTTTCCACCCAGGTTCATGAATCTGAGAACCTCCTATCCCTAGGTTGGCCTCGCACCTGTAGGTCCCTAAAGATGTCCACCTGCAAATGTTCCTTTATTGCATGGTTCAGGGCCTCCACTCTCTGCCCAAGGCTTTGGCAACAGATTGCACCAGTGTCCGGTGTCTACAGTGGTTCTCAGAGTGGTCACTCAACCAGTAGCAGAGAAGGGGGAGTTAAAGTACGGTGATATACAAATACAGGCTCTTCTGCTTTGTCTGCTTGGAATCTTTGATTTTGATTGCAAGCATTCTCCGAGTATGGTCTCTCTTTATCATACCAGTAACCAAGCTAGGAAGGGGCAAGTGTTTCCTGCACCAGTGTGGCATTCCCCTACACTGGGGCATCAAGCCTTCACAGGACCAAGGGCCTCTCCACCCATTGATGTCCAACAAGGCCATCCTCTGCTACATATGCAGCTGGAGTGATGGGTCCCTCCATGTGTACCCCTTGGTTGGTGGTTCAGTCCCTGTGAGCGCTGGGGGATTGATATTGTTGTTCTTCCTATGGGGCTGCAAACCCCTTCAGCTCCTTCAGTCCTTTCTCTAGCTCCTCCATTGGGGATCCCATGCTCAATCCAATGGTTGGCTGCGAGCATCTGCAGTCACTCAGTGCCAGGCTCAGTCTTCCTTCTAAACTTAGATTGTGCAATGTGCAAGCAGGTGAGCCTCTGCATCTTCTCTCTCAAGGCAGCCTTTTGCTCTCTTCACAGTCCATTTCTGGGGACAATTTTTCCACTCTCCACCACTTTGCTTAGTGATCTATGCTTAGGTTTGCTCTTTTGTTTATAAATTTAAAGTTCAGGATTGTATATTTCATTTGGTCTCTGTATCTTGTTTACTGATGCCTTTCCTTGACTTTCCATGTGACCCTCCTTTGCCAGCAACAGCTACATACCTGATGTTTTTATTCAGATTTGTGGGGACACATGAATGATCTGGATGTCTCTAATCTGCCACCTTCCAATGCCCTCAAAGTCCTCATACTCTATCTTGTGAGATTGGTGGTCATGAACAAGTCACAGACTCCCAGGGTCTTGACTTAATAATAGCTAGCACTTCTTATAAATAATTAAAGCTAACATTTTCTAAATAGAATCACACAATTGTAACTGCTTGACATATCTTAACTTATTTAATCTATGTGGCAACCTACCATGACAGAATAAAGATGCAAAGAAAGTGAGCAGTATGCTTACACCTTCACAGTAAGGAGGCAAGGGGTTGGGGGGGGGGTCCACGCCAGGCTTTGTTGCTGGAGTTCACATCTTTAGCTCTGGGGCCTCTCTCAGTGTTCTTTACTAATATGCATTTTATCCTTGTTTAAAGAGTGGGTTGTGGGTTGTGGAGACAACTCAGTGGGCAAAGGAACTTGCCCTTCAATCACAAGGATCCAAGTTCAAATACACAGCCAACCTGCAAAAGGCTATACAAAAGGATCCCCATGCCTGAAATGCCCGTGCTCTGAGAGAACTGTTCCTATTCGCTATTTTGATCTTTCAGTGCTGCTTGATAATTTGACAGCATTTATATTCATCTAATTAATTTCCTTGGAATAATCTCCCTATCAATATTTCAGAGTTGGGCAAACACTACAAAGACATGCAGTGAGTCATCTCTTCCGATTTTCAAATTACTTACTGCTTAGTGACTTCACACATTTCTCTAGGGAGCTTTGTTCCCCATTTGAGATCCCAGGAATTCTTTGAATGAAAGTCATTTCTACATTCTTGCTCTCAATGTCCTTAGCAATTGCTGGTGCAGTGTGTTTATGTGGCCCTTTCTACATCTTTTTGAAAATATAATCACATGTCACTTTAGCCAGAAGCCCTTCATCTTGTTAATCCACATTTCTCAGTCCCTGTTCTAATGTCTAAAGGGTAAATTGAAAAAGAGCAAAATCTGCCTGATGAGTGTTTCACTCAATGAATAGTTTTCTTATTCTGTCATGTATACAATGAAAGCACTTGTGATCCAGTCCTTTCTTAACACTTAAATTATCTTAGCGCTCTCTCTCTCTCTCTCTCTCTCTCTCTCTCATTCTCTCTCGCTTGCCCTACCCTCCTCCTTCCTCTCTTGTCTTTTATACTCTTTTCCGTTCATTAAATATAAAGGGCCAATGAAATGAAATCTTTCTTAAAACTCAATATGTACTCCCTGAGACTTACAATGGTATTCACTTACAAAGTATTTCCAACTGAACATCATCAAAAAGGAAAGAAACTGTTAAAATTCATTTAGTTATTACACAGATAATAATTAAATACATTTAACCCAATATTTTTAGTGTGTGGTGATCTGGTAGGCAAGGGGACATTCACAGTGTTTGCAGAGATTTTCATTTGTCATTACTTTGAAGGCGTTATTGTGGAGCAGAGTGTTGGAAATTGTTTAGGGGATTGCTGAGTTCACAGACAAAGAACTGAACCTTCAGGAAAGACAGAAAACTAAGCCAACAAATGCAGGAAAGTAACAGCTTTATCCCTTCTGGAGGGGACCGGCCTAAGTATGAAAGTCAGTTAAATGGATGGTGTAATCCATTGGATCCTCCCTTTTCCCTCTTGGTCCTGTTTAGATGGATGCTAGTCTGGCATCCAGATCCATGACTTCCTGAAGTTCCTCCTCACTATGTCTTCTGGGAACAAGTACCCCCATCTCAGAAAGCCTGCTTTTGCTTTATTTGTCTATGTCTGTTTAACTCCTTTTCAACTGAAGTCTAATGTTAGACTCCAGATGTGCTATTAAAGATGTGGCAGTGGACAGGACAGCTCTCGAACACAGCACTGCCACATATATGTAATCAAGAATTAGAAGCCTGGAGTGTCAACAGTTCCAAACTCAGGAGCCTCAATCTATGCTTGCATAACTGAAAGTCCCAAAATGTTATCTCCTAACAATTATATAACATTTGAGCCTGCCAAAAATTTTGGTGTACCTAGAGTTCTCTCATATTTCATTTCTGAAAACAAAAGCATACTATCGAAATATAAAGGCATAAGAGGGCAAACACTATGTAGCCAGTGATCAGCCACCCACAGTCTTTTTATTAACTGTTTGTAAAATTCTTTATTTTTCAAAACAAATACCCCAGCACAATAAAACAAGCTGAACTTCTTCTTGTGATTTAATTTCCTGTTCTTGGATTTTCAAATTTCTAAGAGGCAGAATCATCTGATCTCACTTTTGGCCTGATTTATGTTCTTGTGAAAGGCTATGTCATATCAACCCTCTTAAGTTTCTAAATGAGAGAGAACGTTCTGACATATGACACAGTAAGGCTGTACCTCCACATGAGATCCAAATCAGAATAGAGGAGATAAGCTGTGCTGAAAGGGACTTTGTCTTTTCACTTACCATACAAACATTATTATTTCTTCTTATCAACCTCATTTCCACAATGAGTTGCCCTTGGAAGAAAATGGTGCCCCTATCAGTTACTGACAATCACCCTTTTCTCAACCCAGACTAATGGCCATTCTTCGTTTGGCACAATGCCACCAAGAACCATTGGCTCACCCCAAAATCAATCCTCTCAGATCCTCTCTTGTTTTCATTTGGTAAATTTAGAATATTATAAAGAACCCTTCAACCTCTCTCTGGGATAATATCCAGGAACCACTTTGCCTAAACAAAGTCATTGATTTTAATGGAACAAATGAGAGAGCCAATTTGTAGTGTGTGGCATCCTGACAAAACTGAAAAAAAAAAAGATCAGATTCATCTGTCCCAAATTCTACCCTTAATTACAGCAACAGCTCTGCAAACAAAGCAGGCTTTCAAAGACCCTGAGTTAGATCACGGTACTCCAAGGTCAACCTCCTCCACAGCTTTCCATCACAGTTAGGACAATTTCCCAACTATACTGTACAAAAGGGATATCTTCTAATCCCCTTCCATTCCAACAACACTCATATACTCCCCCCTTGCGTTCTCTGCCCTCCCTTCTCTTCTGAATCTTTCTAAGTCCACTTCCTTCTTTTTGGAAATCCCTTGTTGCCCAGGCGTGCCCCCTCATTTTGCTAAACCATTTCCTTTTCATCTTTCATATCTTGGTTTTACTACATTTTCTCAGAGAAGTCTTTTCTGATTTGTTGCAGTATGCATATGGGCAGAGGGAAGGATCCAAGATGACTATCGCCACATTCCTCTTCCGTGTTCACAAGTAGTGATAGGTATATGACAGCTCCCCTGTGGTCACACTCAAGTCACTCATGCCATTGACTATGTCTGCTCCAGGCCCCTTGTCTAAGCATGCCGTATGTCTGAAGCCCCATTGCCCCACAGCAACCTAGTAAGATGTATTAACATTCCTCTTTCCTCCAAACTTTTCAGTGGCTTATTCTTTCTCTGAAAATGCAACTAAAATTTAATCTAATAAGGAGTGGGTCCTAGAGCCTTTCTGAACAAGAAGATAACTGTGTACCTGAGAAAATTAAAGATTTCATTTTTTTTAGATTTTGAAATATTTTTATTATTAATTAGATATTTTCTTTATATCTGAATCATAGCTTCCCTTCAATCTTCTCCTCCCACTCCCTCCCTTTCAACTTTTCTCTTCATCATTCACCCATCGTCCACTTCTTCTCATAAAAGGGGAGGCCTCCCATAGATATCAACTAGCCTTGGCATATCAAGTTGTAGTAAGTCCATCTTCTTCTATTGAGGCTAGACAAGACAGGCCTGTTGGTGAAAGGGCTCCAAAGGTTTTTTAAGAAAACCCAATTTAGGAGATCCCACTTTAGGAGCCTCTCATGAAGACTCAGATACACAAATGTTACATATGTGCAGAGGGTTCAGATCAGTCACATGCACTCTCTCTGTTGGCAGTTCAGTAAAGACTTCATTATTAGTGCTATCCTGATAGTTTAAAAGGCCCAAAAGGAAAGTTCACAAAACACGAACTGTATTTAGACAAGGCCATACTGTGATGTGTGTGGAGGAAGACCAATGTATAACTAACTACAAAATGACCAAACATCCATTTCTTCCACTAAGTGGATAATTGCTGTTTCTTTAACACCAGCCAGGCAAGCCTCAATTCAATCCTTATCTCCCCCCAGAGGAACTTTATTCTGATAACCACTTATCGGATTGTCTCAGCCACTTGGTGACAAACAATCTAGACAAAGTCTTCACTTCTTCAACCTTCATTAGGGGAATAAGCACAAACCTAAGCCTTCTCAAGGAGCCTTGTCTTTCAGGCAATCACTTCACAGTTCTTCTAAAAAGATAGTATGCCTTATGATTTGTTTGAACACAGATATGTATTCATAGAACCTTCATTCAGGGGGCTCATTTCACTCATATTAGAAGTGCTTAATAGTCTTGACTCAAAAACATACAACATTTAAATGCAGCTAAGCTGCATAAAGGATGCTTAAAGGATATCATCAACTGAATTTGGGGTTTACTCAGACTACACAGTGTATTGCTAACTATTAGACAGGTTTAGTCAATGGTAAGTAATAGTTTTCCTCATCTATAAGTTCCAAATAGTCACCAACATATTTGGAGTGACAGAATTATTCTCAAATCAGTGCTTATTCATTCAAGGAGATAAAGCAAAGTATGATGGAAAAAGAAGCCTCCCAAGAGTGCCTCCATATAAGACTCAACCTTGAATAATGTAGGCAATATCAGGTCTTGCAGGAACCTTTCTTCGGAATTAGTGTGGTCCAAAGCCCTCCTTCATTTGCCTCCTATTTCTTCCAATGAATATTATGTGAGGTTTTTATGTGGAGGTACATTCACTGGTACTCACTGATAAAATGTGAATGGGGAGTCTCCCCTCTTCCAATAGTCTAGATTATATCAAAGTCAGACACTTCCATGTTACTAAAACATGCATGTACACTGTAAATGAAATATGATTCATCATTGTGTTATCTATCAGTAATTGGTGTGTTTTCTTTAAAGAACTCATTATTTGGAAAAAATAGATACTGACTCAGTGTCAGTCAGAGTGCCAGATAAGAAATATTAAACCCTATTGAACTATTTCCCCAGGTAGTCCACCAAAATAGCTCTCAAAGCAGTAACCTACTTTTTCAGCATAACCTGGCTCCCTAGTTTCATAAATCAAGATGACCGTGTTTTAGACAAATAAGAAAGAAGATTGGTGACTGATGTGAAAATATCAACTGTGTCTATGAAAATGATGGTAGAGGTTTTCACAGGTGTTTTTTTCATTTGTTTTTTTCTGTCTATTCCTAACTTAAATGGGTGTATATATACAAATTCTCCCTTCTCTGTGCATATGGTCTGCTTGAAATTCCTAACTATTTTGAACTCAGGGTGGCCATTATTATTGTTTAGGCCAACAAAATATAAAAAAGGGGTGTCTATTAATTCTTCAAGAGGAAATGGTTTAAATTGTCACTGTGAGATCTAGGTGTCGTGGTTCATGACTCTTACCCCAGAACTCCCTCCCCATTTGGAAACAGAAAAAATGAGAGTTAAAGGCCAGCCTTAACTTAATACTGAATATTGAATTTGAAGTTCATATGGGCAACATGAGACCTTATTTCAAAAAAATAAAAGTGGGCCAGAAATGTAGCTCAGTTGAGAGAGGGCTTACCTAACATACCCTGGTTTCCACTGCAGAAACAAGTCATGGTAATGCACACCTGTAAACTCAGCACTTATAAAATAGAGACAAGAGGATCTGAAGTCTCAGGATATCCTCAGCATCATAGAGAGTGTGAGACCAGCCTGGGATACATTGCACTTTCCATGTCACAAATAAATAAATTAGTATATAAATAAATAAGTACAAAGAAAAGAGAAAACCAAAACTACAAAGATAATGATGTTTCAAATGAAATACATTTCTGCTAGGGGACTTTTCCAGCATTTTCTTCATCTCTATATGGTGGCCAGTGATGCTCCTAGTAGTATCAGCCACATCAGTCTGGATCCTAGGATGAACTGTGTAAAAGGAAATGGATATGAAGATTTGTTAAGCGGTGGAAGTTTTTCAGGGTAGTTAGTTGTCAAAGCACAACCTGAGTACAATAAAAGCCAGCACTTTTACTTTAAAAATATAAGGCTTTATAAACAATATAGAAGCATATTTTGCTTCAGCTTAATCACTACTACATGTGGCCTAAAATAAAAGACGTGAGTGAATGAAAAGATTCATTCCCTGCTCTTTCCACTTTTGTACACACTAATAATATGAAGCTTTTGAGTGGAGAGTGCAGATACAAATAGTCCTTGCATCACACACACACACACACACACACACACACACACACTCATACACACACTTTCATAGGATGCCAGAAAGTGGCAATCTCTCGTTAGAAACTGTTATATACCATCCTCTCCCCCCTCTCTCTCTTCCTCTTTCTCTTTGTGTGTGTGTGTGCTGATGATTATTTTGTAATATATACACTATATATAAATATATTTATACACACACACACTTTTGATTCTTAACCATCCCCACCACAGTGTACATATTTATACATTTCCCTTTCTTTTTAGATTTTTTAAAAGATTTATGTATTTTATTCATATGAGTACAGTGTAGCTGTCTTCAAACACACCAGAAGAGGGCATTAGATTCTATTACAGACGGTTTCAAAGCCCATGTAGTTGCTGGGATTTGAACTCAGGACCTTTGGAAGAACAGTCACTGTTCTGAACTGCTGAGGCCTCTCCAGCCCCCTTTAGATGATTTTAATTGAACAGGAATTACATCACTTTTCTTTTCTTCCCTCCAGCCTCTCCCAGCTACACTCCATTGAAACCCTCCCTTGCCCTAGCACATTCAAATTGATAGCCTCTTTTTCTTGCATTACATTTGTTACATATTGGGGAGCACAAATATATGTAAATATAACCTGCTGAGTCTATTTTACTGTTTGTGTGTGTATGATTTCAAGACTGGTCACTCTTTATTGAACAACCAATAAGAGGCCTCATCTCTAAAAGAAGCAAATTCTCCTTCTCCCCATAGTCTTTAGTTGCCTGTAGTTCTTTGTCTAGGAATGGGACCTCATGAAGTTTTCTCCCTTACACGTTAACATGTCTATTGATCTTGCCATTCTTCTGAAACTGTTTCACAGCAGATTTCCTGGTATTCTCACTCTTACAATCTTTCCACCCTCTCTTCTGGGGTGTTACCTGAGCCAGTACAGAAGGAAAAATGCAAGATTAATACTAGGGTTGCTCGATAAAGCCTCAAGGGATCATTTTATTTTATATTTACCTAATATTATATACAGTACATATAAGTGTATGTGTATACATATATTAAATATATATGTATTACTATCATAAGGTAAAATTATAATTATAATAAATAATAAAATAGTGTTAGCCAGGAAATGGAAATAAATATAGTGGATATGTATATATCTTAAAGTAAGTTAAGCCACTTGGACTGACAATGCTCCCCACAAGAACACTAGACTAACAAAACCCCCAGTATTAGACAGAAAAAGCCCCTTTGATTGTTATGTCAAAGCTAACTTACATTTGAGGAATTCTCTTGAATCAATTGTTTTCTCCTGCTGAACTTGTAAAAGATTTCTAGGAGGCTCTCAAATCACATTGACATGAATACCTTTAAAGTTTTTCCTTAATTCAAACTGATAAAAATGCATGAAATATACTGTATGGTGATTTTTCTATTTCCACTTAAGTAACAAAAGTTTGGAGATTTTTTGAGTCACTTAATATCACAAATCTTCTCTCAATACTTCATAATTTTCTTTTACATATACCCTTTAAGCCAAACCAAAATCTTTTGTTTAGCAAATAAAAAATTAAATAAAGATATAAAACAAAAATGCATAAATTGGGAACTGAATGTATTTCCTCTCTAGATAGTAAATTATGCCAAGTTATAATTATGACTAGACTATAACTGCCAACTTGACCATCTACTAATTACTGAGTGACAGATACTATTTCTTGAATTCTCTTTTCTATTTTTGTCTGTCTTTTATTTAGAGTCCTGTGATATAGTAGCAAAGATGTTAAGTATTTTGTTGATGCTGTGACAAGTGATCTTCAATATCCCTTTTAATAGCTCACTTGGTTTTGTTTTCCATTCTAGGTGAAAGAAAGCATTAGATTGTCAACTTCCTTTTGAATGTTTTTTGCTGGAATTTTGAAAATGAATCTATGAATTTGTAAGTGAATTTAGCAAATGTCATCTTACAATGCTGAATTTTGCCATCTAGAAGCACGACAAAACTTCATTTCCAGACATTATTTCAAAGCCTTTGGTAGAGATTATTTTCAGTTTTCTCTAAGTTCCACAAATTATGTTAGAACTAGTCTCAGCATATTTTTTATGATTACTAGTCATATTATATATAAAATCTTTGAAATATTATTTTTCAGGTAGAGTATTGGTAGTAATGCCATTAGCATTTCTATTTCATTTTGAATCATAATTATTTGCTTATTCATCAAAATTTTTGACATATTTTCACAGAAATCTTTTAGATTTTTTTTTGTTTATTGGGGTTTTTGTTGTTGTTTTTTTGTTTTGTTTTGTTTTTTGTTTTTGGATTTGTTTTTTTCGAGACAGGGTTTTTCTGTGTAGCCCTGGCTATCCTGGAACTCACTCTGTAGACCAGGCTAGCCTCGAACTCAGAAATCCACCTGCCTCTGCCTCCCAAGTGCTGGGATTACAGGCATGTGCCACCACCGCCCAGCAGATTTTTTGAAGATTCAGAACAAGATATTGTCTGCCTTTTTGCCTCCCAGCCTTTCCTCAATTTTTCTGTGTGTTCATACCGTGATGAAAATGGGCATTTTGTGTTGTTTCTGGATTTGATAAAAGACTTCATACATTCCTCCATAAAACCCAGGAGAAATCAGCCTTAAATTTAATTGTCAATGGGTTTCTCAACATACATGAGATGATTACTTAGTTTAACCTCTTTAATCTATTATGGTCATAATAAGGAAGTGGGAAAAACTTAACAATGAAATAAAAATCCAAAGTGAACAAATGATCTGAGTAAGGATTTTTCAAGATAGTGCAAATTGCTAACAATTATGCGGAAACATCCACAACCCTGATAACCATCAGAACCCTGAATTATAGGTACAAGTTAAACTTCAAAGCTCATTCTCAGGAAAGGAGGTGGAGCAAAATGGTGGAGTAGTATACCCCGATATACTCCACTCACAAAAACTATGTGTAAAAGGAGTTAATGGCATCAGGCAGTGGATCACACAACCAATCTCAAAACATGAGCACCATAAACCAGTAGAAATACAATGTAAATTACAGTGAGATTTCAAATTGAAGTCACACTGAAAACTACAAAAACAAATAGGTGAAGTTTACTAATGCATATTACAAAGGTCAATATATCCCAAAGATTACACTGTCCACACCTAATACATACAAAAATCATCAAGAAGATATTTGACTTTCACTAAATACTTGAGATCTGGAATACCTTTGGCCCTTTCAGCACATCTTAATTTCCTCCAGAGCTACCTGGGGCTGGCAGCCACCACATTGAGCAGGTCAATTTTATGCCATGCCACTTTTGGATGTAAATGTTTACTAAAAGTGTTAGAGGAAAATGCACTGCTGGTGCTGTTTTTTTTCCCCAATCCAATCTCAACATAAGAAAGTCTGGCTCTTCTTGGATATAATTTTATGGCTATTTTGTGCTAATTGCACACACACAATCGATTCCCTCTTGGTTTTTACCCTCACTATGTAGCATAGCTTTTTTTCCTGATCTACATAGCCAAAAGCCAGAAGTGCCTTCTTGAAGCCAACTGTTAATCCATTCCAAAGACAGATTAAACACTTTCTTTTAATTTGATGCCAGCTGCATACATATTTTCTCCACACGGCTGAGTTACATTTCAGGCAAATACCAGGCCCGAGTTCACACAGGACTTTTTATCACTCCTGGGACAGCATTTGGGGTTGGGGCAAACATCCGATTGCTTTCCTTTATTCAATCCCCAAGAGCATTATGAGAAGAAAATAACACACACACACACACACACATGCACACACAAACACAGAGCAATTTATTTTAAATCTCTGAAGCATCCACCATTTCACGATTCTCTTCTGCCAGCGTCTCTGCCAACATTAATATCCCAGCTCCAGCAGTGGCACAGTTTTGAGACAGGAATTTGAAATAATGAAGGGCGCCCTTCCACAGTGGAGCACGGTAGAAACTGGCCAACTGGGATGATGAAAAGTGCACACCAGCAACTGGGAGTCCCAAAGGGCAGGCTGACTTAGGTGACGAGCAGCAGAGAAGAACAGTTTAAACGTTCAGTCAGAAAGCTTTAGTGTCGCTTTGCCACACCCCATCTCACTTAAAAACTCTATGATCTTGGGCAAGTTACCTAAAACCTTCACCCTTTTTTCCCTTCATCTCAATACAAGGGCCATAATGCCTACTCCACAAATCTATCAGGAAGAATTAGGGATATCAAGGGCCCTAAAGGCTTGTTGTAATCCCTGAGAAAGTTAAAAGGACAAAAATTGTTAAGGTTTGTACTTGAAGTACCTATCTCCATGCTTACAATTCAATGATAGCCCTGCCATTTGCTAGCTTTGGGACATGTTTCTTATTTCTCTAAGACTCAGTTTCCAGGACTACTCTGCTAGGGTCTAGGCGTTAGCCTTATAAAGTTGATAAAATCAAACACGGCAGTGTATGTACTCTACACAGTATGATACACACAGTGGTCACTTTATACATTTCAGCTCTTGATCTATTACAATGACAATATTTCCATTATAATGAGACTGGTTTGCAGCTCAGGTTTATCTGAGACTATGTAGCCCAGGCTGGCCTCAAATCCTCCTGCCTTTTTTTATTCTGAAAAGGCCTTACTGGGACACTGGAAGAGAACACATAAGACCTTTAAGACAGCCTGCTTGGAAAAGCACACCACCTACAAGCCCGCAGCAGCAGCACAGTGACCTGCTGGAGCTGTCAGTGGAGTTGGCATGCCCCGTTTGTGGTTTCCCCTTTTAGTCTCTGGGTGCTCTTTGTTCCTGCTTCTCCAGGTGCTTTCCTGCCTGAGCCCTGAGCTCCCATGATTCTAACTCCTTCTCTGCTTCACACCTAACCTGGCCCTCATTGGACATTCGCACACCACGTGGGAGCTGAGATATATCTATTAGCCTCTTATTAACAAAAATCACGTTTTAACAAAACAAAAGTAGGAGGACTTTATTATCTGGGTATCAGAAAAGCAAAATAAAGAGGCTCCAGGAGCAGAGAAATCTCAGTTCTGTGAGTCAAATCAAATTATGGACAACAGAGGAGAAGACGCAAAAGTGTGGCAAGCTATTTTAAACCAATCTCCATGATGCTCCCTGTTTTCTGCTGCCCCCAGACTCTGAACCAAAAGAGAGAGAGAGGGAGAGAGATAAAGAACCTTCAGTGCTGTTAGCCATGAAAATGCCTCTGGCAGAGGAGCAGCTTGTAAGAGGACAGCGACAGCAGGACGTACATAAAATGCCTGATGAAAGGCAGGCTCCTCAAAACAGAGGGCTTCCCCCGGGAAATCAGGGCTGGCAAGCTCAGGAGCACACTCCATATGCCCTGTCTGCCATCATCAGCCACAGCCACCTGTGACAAAATGTCCCCACCTCCTAATGTGCCTGAGGTCAGGCTTTCCCATGCTCTCATTTCTTTTTATTTTATTTTTCATGTCTCTCCCCTTTTGCTTTCTCTTCTCCTACAGCTTGTTCATTTAATTATTCATTTGATAAGCATATCCATAGCATTACGGAATCCAGTGTTGTGTCCACTGTCCCAAATAGCTCTGCTGGTCTGCCTGAATCATAATCATGACCATATCCTCTGTGGTGAAAAGACATGTACGTAAGCCCTTTCCCAACGCTGGTGGATGGATGATGGATGTCTTGTATGGACAGAGACTTGAAACTGTGCTGATGTCTGGTTGTGTTAAAGTACACAGGTTAGTGTGTGAATGGCATGCATGGTACTCACTAGTCAAGGAACTCTCTTACGCATTGTCTACCTTCTCCTAGAGCAAAATTCTTTCCAACCAATGTGATCTATTGGACAAGCTAAAATTAGCTGTCTTAACAGATACATACGTGCCCTACCCCACATTCTGCAGCTGAATGAAGAAATACTTACTTCACAGATAATACTTTAGTGTAGTGTAACCAACCACTCTGCAACTGTCCTCAAAGTGGTGGTTCCAGGGCCAGATAGCTATCATCTTCTGGCAGAACTCTCTGCAACATATAATTTCTCTAGGCATCCTTCAGGAATGCCCAGCATCCAGTCTGCCAGAAGAGTAAGGGATAAAGAGCTGCAGGGCAGGTTTTCATGAGTCACACCTGAATAGGGCCATTGACGCTGCTGTCTACTTTCCGCTCCTCATACCATGTGACACAACATCACTCGTCATACCATGTGACACAATATAGTGAACCTCAGAGACTATTTAGTGCTCATCTAATGACGTTCTCAGAGAGCAACAATTTTGATGCAAGATATTTCCTATCCATTCCACATTGAGGCAGTGAGAGGCCAGTGATTGGAGGGGAGAGAGGAGGCGGAGCTAAGAGAAGGAGGGGCTGAGAGAGAGGGAGCCTGGGAGCTGCATGAGGGAGCAGAGGAGGAGACACACAGGTCCAGATGGCGTCAGATGTGTTTCTGGTGTGCTGAGAGGTTAGAAATCCTGGGATAAAACTTTATCATTGTAATTTGGCATTATGTAATTGGGAGTTCCATATACATAAATATATTTGCTTAACTATTCAAGTTTAAGAGTCATGCTAGGGCGGCGGCGGCGGCGGCAGCAGTGGCTGCTCCAGCTGAAGGGCCATCAGCAGTGGAACCAAGGCGTCACAGGGACCAGTTAGGCCCTGCGCCCACGACCACTGACCTTCGCTGACCAGCCGGACAGCAAGCAGCTGCAGTTGTGCGGCGCCTTTCCTGCACGGAGGCCACTTCAGAACTCGGCCTCCCACCAGTCAGGAGAGGAGCATCCATCTTGGTTCCGTACTCCAGGAATCGGACAGACTGAGGTACACAAACATAATCCGAGGCCAACACCGCGGTGGTCTGAGCCCGACGGGCGTTGGCCTGCACCCAGGCCCTGGGCGGGTCGGGGGGCCATCGGGGTGCCAACCCAACCAGGAGGTTTTTTGCCCAGGCCTGCGAGCACGCCGCCGCCATTTTGCCTGCAGGACGACAGAGAGCTCAGGCGGGCAGACCTGTAACAGGCATAGCCTAAGGCTAACAAAGCGGGGGTCCAGGCCCCAAAAGGCACAGGACTGACCCCAAGAACTGGGCGGCTTGGTGGGCCATCTGTGAGTCAACCCGCCCAGGTGATTGTTAGCAAAGCAGACTCTCCCGGTGCTTTCAGGGAGCGCGGGCGCACACGCCCGCCATCCTAGTCACCTGGCAAACCCAATTAACAGTCAAAGCCGTAGGGGAACTTTGCTCGGACCTTGGCGTCCCAGGCTTTTGCCTGGACTCAGGGACTGGGCGGCCAGGCTAACCTTGTGTGCGACAGCCCGGTTGGCAGATCGGCTGCCCAGCGGAGTGAGCGGAACACAGGGGAGGTCACAGTAGCATACACCGTCGGCACTCCCTGGGAGTGCACACGGGCTCCATCTGCTCCAAAGACACAATCTGGGGCAAGGCCTCAGGCAGAAGCCCTTAGCTCTACTCTCTCCGCTTCCGGATCCAGATCAGTCTGGGCGGCAGCATTACATCTCCAAGTCCTGCAAGTGGCTAGCTGGGCTTCCGGGCGGCCAGCTGGGAGAAGTCAGTGTGCTCCAGTGAATCCAGCTGGCCCCAGCGGGAGCCTTCGGGTGCCTGCTTTGGGATCTGAACAGCCTGGGCAGCAGCACACTGTCTACAAGCAGTGCAGGAGGTAAGCTGTGCACCAGAGGCCAACTGGGAAGGGGCAGCTTGCACTGGTGAGTCCAGCACTGACAAGATAAACTAACACCAGTGAGATCTAGATGGCAAAAGGCAAACGCAGGAACGTCACTAACAGAAATCAAGGCAATATGGCAACATCTGAACCCAATTCTCCTCTACCAACATGTCCTGGATACCCCATCACACCAGTAAAACAAGATTTGGATTTAAAATCACTGGTCATGATGCTGGTACAGGAACACATGAAGGTCATACATAAAGAAATTCAGGAGACAATGGATCAAAAGTTAGAAGCCCTTGCAAGGGAAACACAAAAATCATTGAAAGAAATCCAGGAGAATACAAAAGCCAACAAGGAGGAAATGCAAAAAACACTTAAAGAAATACAGGAGAACTTTGCTCAACAGGCTGAGGTCATGAAAGACGAAACACAAAAATCTCTTAAAGAAATACAGGAGAACTTTGGTCAACAGGCTGAGCTCATGAAAGAGAAAACACAAAAATCTCTTAAAGAATTACAGGAAAACACAAACAGGCAAGTGAAGGAGCTAAGCAAAACCATCCAGGATCTAAAATCAGAAGTAGAAACAACTAAGAAAACTCAAAGGGAGACAACTTTGGAGATAGAAAGCCTTGGGAAGAAATCAGGGGACAGAGATACAAATATCAACAACAGAATACAAGAGATAGAAGAAAGAATCTCAGATGCTGAAGATTCTATAGAAACCATGGACTCAACAGTTAAAGAAAATGCAAAATGCAAAAAGCTTGTAACCCAAAATATCCAGGAAATCCAGGACACAATGAGAAGACCAAACCTAAGGATTATAGGCATAGAGGAGAGTGAAGATTTACAACTTAAAGGGCCAGCAAATATCTTCAATAAAATTATGGAAGAAAACTTCCCTAACCTAAAGAGAGAGATGCCCATGAATATACAAGAAGCCTACAGAACTCCAAACAGACTGGACCAGAACAGAAATACTTCCCGTCACATAATAATCAAAACACCAAATGTTCTAAACAAAGAAAGAATACTAAAGGCAGTAAGAGAAAAAGGCCAAGTAACATATAAAGGAAGACCTATCAGAATCACAGCAGACTTTTCACCTGAGACTATGAAGGCTAGAAGGTCCTGGGCAGATCTCATGCAGACTCTAAGAGAACACAAATGCCAACCAAAACTACTATATCCAGCAAAACTCTCAATCACCATAGATGGAGAAACTAAGATATTTCATGACAAAACCAAGTTTACCCAATATCTATCCACAAACCCGGCCCTAAAAAGGATAATAGGAGGACAACACCAATACAAGGAGGGAAACTTCACCCTGGAAAAAGCAAGATAGTAACCTTTCATCAAACCCAAAAGAAGTTAAGCGTTCAAATTTAAAAAATAACGTCAAAAATGATAGGAAGTAACAATCACTATTCCTTAATATCTCTTAACATCAATGGACTTAATGCCCCAATAAAAAGACACAGACTAACTGAATGGATACGTAAACAGGACCCTACATTTTGCTGCTTACAGGAAACACACCTCAGGGTCAAAGACAAACACTACCTTAGAGTAAAAGGCTGGAAGACAATTTTACAAGCAAATGGTCTCAGGAAACAAGCTGGAGTAGCCATTTTAATATCAGATAAAATTGACTTTCAACCCAAAGTCATCAAAAGAGACCCTGAGGGACACTTCTTGCTGGTCAAAGGAAAAATACAAAAAGAAGAACTGACAATCCTGAACATCTATGCCCCAAATGCAAGGGCACCCTCTTTTGTAAAAGAAACTTTATTAAAACTAAAAGCACACATTGCACCTAACACAATAATTGTGGGTGACTTCAACACTGCACTTTCCTCAATGGACCGATCAGGAAAACAGAAACTAAACAGGGACACAATGAAACTAATTGAAGCTTTGGACCAATTAGATTTAACAGATATATATAGAACATTCTATCCTAAAACAAAAGAATATACCTTTTTCTCAGCACCTCATGGTACCTTCTCCAAAATCGACCATATAATTGGTCACAAGACAGACCTCAACAAATATAAGAAGATCGAACTAATCCCATGCCTCCTATCTGATCACTATGGAGTAAAAGTGGTCTTCAATAGCAACAGAAACAACAGAAAGCCCACATACACGTGGAAACTGAACAATACTCTACTCAATGATACCTTGGTCAAGGAAGAAATAAAGAAAGAAATTAAAGACTTTTTAGAACACAATGAAAATGAAAACACAACATACCCAAATCTATGGGACACAATGAAAGCAGTGCTAAGAGGAAAACTCATAGCCCTGAGTGCCTCCAAAAAGAAAATGGAGAGAGCATACATTACCAGCTTAATGACACACCTGAAAGCCCTGGAACAAAAAGAAGCTATTTCGCCCAGGAGGAGTAGAAGGCAGGAAATCATCAAACTCAGGGCCGAAATCAATCAAGTAGAAACAAAGAGAACCATACAAAAAATCAACAATACCAGGAGCTGGTTCTTTGAGAAAATCAACAAGATAGATAAACCCTTAGCCAGAATGACCAAAGGGCACAGAGAAAGTATCCAAATTAACAAACTTAGAAATGAAAAGGGAGATATAACAACGGAAACTGAGGAAATCCAAAAAATCATCAGATCCTACTACAAGAGCCTATACTCAACACAACTGGAGAATCTGGAGGAAATGGACAATTTCCTTGACAGATACCAAATACCAAAATTAAATCAGGACCAACTAGACCATCTAAACAGTCCCATAATGCCTAAAGAAATAGAAGGAGTCATAGAAAGTCTTCCAACCAAAAAAAGCACAGGACCAGATGGCTTCAGTGCAGAATTCTACCAGACCTTCAAAGAAGAGTTAACACCAATACTCTTCAAACTATTCCACAAAATAGAAACAGAAGGAACACTACCCAATTCCTTCTACGAAGCCACAATTACGCTGATACCAAAGCCACACAAAGATCCAACAAAGAAAGAGAACTTCAGACCAATTTCCCTTATGAACATCGATGCAAAAATACTCAATAAAATTCTTGCCAACCGAATCCAAGAACACATCAAAACGATCATCCACCATGATCAAGTAGGCTTTATCCCGGGAATGCAGGGTTGGTTCAATATACGGAAATCCATCAATACAATCCACTACATAAACAAACTCAAAGAACAAAACCACATGGTCATTTCATTGGATGCTGAAAAAGCATTTGACAAAATTCAGCATCCCTTCATGCTTAAAGTCTTGGAGAGAACAGGAATTCAAGGCCCATACCTAAACATAGTAAAAGCAATATACAGCAAACCGGTAGCCAGCATCAAACTAAATGGAGAGAAACTTGAAGCAATCCCACTGAAATCAGGGACCAGACAAGGCTGCCCCCTTTCTCCTTATCTTTTCAATATTGTACTTGAGGTACTAGCTCGGGCAATTCGACAACATAAGGAGGTCAAAGGGATACAAATTGGAAAGGAAGAAGTCAAACTATCATTATTTGCAGACGACATGATCGTCTACCTAAGTGACCCAAAGAACTCCACTAGAGAGCTCCTACAGCTGATAAACAACTTCAGCAAAGTGGCAGGTTATAAAGTCAACTCAAGCAAATCAGTGGCCTTCCTATACTCAAAGGATAAGCAGGCTGAGAAAGAAATTAGGGAAATGACCCCCTTCACAATAGCCACAAACAGTATAAAGTATCTTGGGGTGACTCTTACCAAACATGTGAAAGATCTGTATGACAAGAACTTCAAGACTCTGAAGAAGGAAATGGAAGAAGACCTCAAAAAATGGGAAAACCTCCCATGCTCATGGATCGGCAGAATCAATATAGTTAAAATGGCCATTTTGCCTAAAGCACTATACAGATTCAATGCAATACCCATCAAAATCCCAAATCAATTCTTCACAGAGTTAGAAAGAGCAATTATCAAATTCATCTGGAACAACAAAAAACCCAGGATAGCTAAAACTATTCTCAGCAACAAAAGGAAATCTGGGGGAATCAGTATCCCTGACCTCAAGCAATACTACAGAGCAATAGTGTTAAAAACTGCATGGTATTGGTACAGTGACAGGCAGGAGGATCAATGGAACAGGATTGAAGATCCAGAAATGAACCCACACACCTATGGCCACTTGATCCTCGACAAAGAGGCTGAAAACATCCAATGGAAAAAAGATAGCCTTTTCAACAAATGGTGCTGGTTCAACTGGAGGTCAGCATGCAGAAGAATGCGAATTGATCCATCCTTGTCTCCTTGTACTAAGCTCAAATCCAAATGGATCAAGGACCTCCACATAAAGCCAGACACTCTGAAGCTAATAGAAAAAAAACTGGGGAAGACCCTTGAGGACATCGGTACAGGGAGAAAGTTTCTGAACAGAACACCAATAGCGTATGCTCTAAGAGCAAGAATTGACAAATGGGACCTCATAAAATTACAAAGTTTCTGTAAGGCAAAGGACACCATCAAGAGGACAAATCGGCAACCAACAAATTGGGAAAAGATCTTCACCAATCCTACATCAGATAGAGGGCTAATATCCAATATATATAAAGAACTCAAGAAGTTAGACTCCAGAAAACCAAACAACCCTATTAAAAAATGGGGTACAGAGTTAAACAAAGAATTCTCACCTGAAGAACTTCGGATGGCGGAGAAGCATCTTAAAAAATGCTCAACTTCATTAGTCATTAGGGAAATGCAAATCAAAACAACCCTAAGATTTCATCTTACACCAGTCAGAATGGCTAAGATTAAAAATTCAGGAGACAGCAGGTGTTGGAGAGGGTGTGGAGAAAGAGGAACACTCCTCCACTGCTGGTGGGGTTGCAAATTGGTACAACCACTCTGGAAATCAGTCTGGCGGTTCCTCCGAAAACTGGGCACCTTACTTCCAGAAGATCCTGCTATACCACTCCTGGGCATATACCCAGAAGACTCCCCACCATGTAATAAGGATACATGTTCTACTATGTTCATAGCAGCCCTATTTGTAATTGCCAGATGCTGGAAAGAACCCAGGTATCCCTCAACAGAAGAGTGGATGCAAAAAATGTGGTATATCTACACAATGGAGTACTATTCAGCCATTAGAAACAATGAATTCATGAAATTCTTAGGCAAATGGATGGAGCTAGAGAATATCATACTAAGTGAGGTAACCCAGACTCAAAAGGTGAATCATGATATGCACTCACTAATAAGTGGATATTAACCTAGAAAACTGGAATACCCAAAACATAATCCACACATCAAATGAGGTACAAGAAGAAAGGAGGAGTGGCCCCTGGTTCTGGAAAGACTCAGTGAAGCAGTATAGGGCAAAACCAGAACAGGGAAGTGGGAATGGTTGGGTAGGAAATTGGGGGAAGGAAGGGGGCTGATGGGACTTTTGGGGAGTGGGGGTCTAGAAAAGGGGAAATCATTTGAAATGTAAATAAAAACTATATCAAATTTAAAAAAAGAAAAAAAGAGTCATGCTTTGCTGGATACTTGGAAGGAATGGGTGCTGGGCAGGAGAGAGAGACCTGCCAGGACTTGGAGCAGAGGCCTGGCAGGGCGATACTCTATTTTAATCATTTCCCACTACACAATTTTATTCGTTTATACTTTTCACTGATATAACAACTCAGGACCCATTTGATTTGATTATGAAAGTAATACAGACAAAGTTTGTCAGTACCAGAAACAGTGTCTTCTGAGTTTGTCAAGTGACAAACAATATGTCTTTCTTGCTGCTGATTTGCTTTAGAGATCAGAGATTTAAAAGAAATGTGTTAGTCTGGGCCCCATACAGATCATTCACAAAAGCATTCTCAAACCCAAGACAATAGTGACCATAAGCCTGTAAATGGAAGAAACTGGGCAAACACTTCATTGATGATATATATATATATATGTATCCATTATGTATGTATATATATATGTATATATATATGTATATGTATATATATGTATATGTATAATGTGTGTGTGTGTGTATATATATATATATATATATATATATATATATATATATATATATATATATATATATCCATTACAAGAACTATGGAGATGGCTCAATTGGTAAAGTGCCACACAATCATGATGATTTGAGTTTGAGATACCTAGCATGCACATCTAGAACTGAACATAGTAATGGGGTTAGGGAGGCAGACAGGAAGATCCCTGGAGCTCACTGGACAGCCAGTCTAACCAAATCAGAGAGCTCCAGGTTCATTGAGAGATGCTGTATCAACAAACAAAGTAGAAAAGGAATTAAGGAACACATCCCACATTGACTGTTACCTTTCACATGCATACACAGACACACACACAAATACTCAGCACACACAGATGACACCATATACATATATTAAAATATAATGAAACCTATTATTATGTATAATTAATATATGCTAATAAAACTAAAGCAATCTTTTCCTTAAAACATCTTACTAAAACGAGGTTTTAGTGTCTGGTGTTGACATGACCCTTGTCACAAATTATAAAGAAAACAGTCCATTTTCTCTCTACCCCTGGCTTGTGCAGATTACTGAGACTATGCTGAATAGTAATAGTGAAACCAAGTCTTATTATAGGGTCCTTTGGAAAACTTAATAAAATAAAGAGCCAGCTGTAAATGTGGCCATAGTTATCACCCATGCTAGGAAGAATATTAGCGATAAAGAAAAGCATTTACATAAGGTTTAACAAGAGTATTGTTACACATGATAAAGATCATGTGGCAGATCGAAAGCCCAAATCTTTGAAGACTGTGGTAAAGTTCATCATCTCATTCTCTTCTCTCTTGAGCTGTAAAAGAACCAGCAGAGAAGGGAGATATTGATACTCAACAGTGAATAAAAATAGATATAGGGGAGGGGGGACAGACAGACAGAGACACAGATAGGAGGAAAGAGCATAGCAGCACAAGTCGATTGTCCCAGCAGTCAAGAAACTGAGGCAGAGGATCATGAGTTTGCAGTCATTGTAAGCTATGCACCAAGGCCAGCCTGGGTTATATACAATAGCAGAGAAACATTGTCTAAAAACAAATAGAAGAAAGCAAAAAATGATAGGAAGGTATTTGACTCTCATGACTCAATCATGAGATGGCTCATTGATAACAATGACAAAGTTAGTAGGGTGCAGTTATTTGGTGATATTTAAGCTTGAGTCTGCTGGGAAGAATACATTAATGTTTAACTGGCCTCAAAAAGATGTGGCAGCTCAATTTTAGCAAGGAACGTTGAAATTTGTTTTTTAAAACCTGTCTTTTGTGCACATGTGTACAAATTAAGAAATCATGTTTCATAATCTATACTTCTAGAAATTCAGAAAGAGCAAAACATTAAATCCCCACCCCCAAAAATATGCACACTAAACAACATTGCCAGCTACTCAATTTCTTGATCAGTCTCTGCTTCAAGACTTAATAGTCTTTTGGTTTGAAGATATCAGAGTGAAAATAACAATGCAATGGACACTTCTGTAACAACACTTAGAGTTGCAAAGAAACCCGCTGTTTATGTAAGTGTCTTCATTCTGCTTGCCAGAATGGTTGTGAGAATTGAGTCAGAAAAGTCAGGTTTAGGCATGGTGATGCTTGTCTGTCATCCCAGCATCTTGGAAACTTGAACAGAAGGATCAGGAGTTTAGGGCAAGCCTGGTCCTGGGCTACATAGCAAGTGCTGATGAGAGAGACAGACAGAGCGAGAGAGAGAGAGAGAGAGAGAGAGAGAGAGAGAGAGAGAGAGAGAGAGAGAGAGAGGACACAGACAGACGAGACAAAGAAACAAAGAGACAGAAAGACTGAGACAAAGAGACAGAGACAGAAAGAGACAGACAAACAGGAAGACAGAGGCAAGAGAAAGGACAAAATATGCAAAGTAATCATCTTTGTCATCATCCACAACAATTTCTCCATTATATATATATGTGTGTGTGTGTGTGTGTGTGTGTATACACATGTATATATACATATTCTGCAGAATATAGTATAGTATATAGTAGTACATAGTATATAATATATATGTATATATATACATATATATATATATATATATCCTCACAAATCTTTTGCAGAAAATTTCATAGTCTCTAATTCATTCTATACTTTAAAATCATATTGGTGTTTCAAGTTCCATTTAAACATTGTCTATTCTTTAAACCTGGTATCTCTCATAGAGTTTTTGATAGTATGTGGATACTGTCTTATTTCCTTGTAAGCTTCTTGAATTCCTTCACTGGAATAAAATAATGTATGGCTGCATAGATACATATTTGGGTGGATGAATAGATTGGTTGACACAATAGGAAAACAGATGGTTAAAGGGATGGCCGGATGAGCTAGAGCTATAGAAAGGTACAAGGATAATATAAAATCCCAGCCAAAGAGTTAGGCTGTAAATCATCCTGGGTGTGGATTTCAGGTGTGCCACTCCCTCACTACCTGATCATAATTAAATTATTCAGCCATTCAAGTCCAGATTCCTCATCTGTATAATGGAGCTGACAAAATAATCTTCTGGATATATAGTCAGGATTAAATGACTAGATTCAATATTTTATTTTGATAGTGAATGAAAATTAAAACCTATATTTGGATCTTTGTAATCCACCATTCCAGAAGCAATTTAGAAATTCATCCATGTCTGTGTGGTTTTCAGGCATAGTCGTTAGGCTGAGTCATGCGAAGCAGTGACTGATCTCATAAGGCCTCTGTTTTGTGTGGAGATTAAGTGTAATCAGCAGGGATTTTTAATGTGAACAAATGGCAACTTGTTAGGTTAAGCTCATAAAGACAAAAAAGTACAAAAAGTAATTAAATTTCCGACTGTTATTCCCTTCACTTTCCTCCTAAAACATCTTCACGAATACTAGGAATATGCTTGTGAAAATAAGCAACTCCTTTGCCCCCAAGAACTACTAGAATTGGTTAACATGAAACAAGTATTAATAATTAATCTTGTTCTATCTTAAATGCAACTTTCTAACATCACAGAATAGGTGCTCTGGGAGGGGCTCCTGTAGAGACATCTGGTGCTATTTTCCAGAGCACCATCACAGGTCAGTGTTTGCAAGAGGAAGTGGCTAGAGCAAGATGTAGTGATGACTTCTACAGTCTTCTCGTCTTCTGGAAAACTGGTCAGTGGGTGGGTATAGAGATGTTCCTTGAAATTACCACCTGCTTCCATCTGTACAAGGAAAAATGTTGCTAAGTAATGAAACCAGGATGTCTGGTTTTGATGAGCTAGTGGGAAGTGATGTCTTATTTTGATTTCCCCCAAACCAGAGACTGGGCACTAGATCTGAGAGTTAGTACAAAAGCATGACTAAGGCGGAGGGTGGTGGGGAGTGGGGGGAATGGAGCAGGGAAGGAGGAAAAGTGGATCACAGTGTGCATTATTAAAGGCATTGTTGTGAAGAGTCGGGACACCATTCTACAAGAGAAAAAGAAAAAATATATGCATGTGAGTATATGTGCATCTGTGTGTGTGTGTGTGTGTGTGTGTATGTGTGTGTGTGTGTGCACCTGACTCCCTCTGTATGTGTGTTTATGTGTGCATGTGTGTCCCGACCCACAGGACAGTCAACAGGGTCCCCGGACGACCTAAGAGAGGACGAGAGACAAGAGACCAAGAGACGGACAGCAAGACAGTATTCTGATCAAACTGTCAAACTTTATTGTTTTACAAACTGCAATATAAAGGAAAGCAAGCAGGATGTAGGGAGGGGGTATGAGGGAGCAAACATTGCCTCCAGGGAACAGTCTCTTAGGGGGCAAGCACTGTCTCTAAACATTGTCTCTAGGAAGTAGTCTCTCAGAATTTTCTCTCAGAATCTTATGACAAAGCTGGCTTGGGCTTCGAGGAAGCTGGCAAGCTAAAATGATCACGAGGAGGTGAAGTGGGAAGAGATTGTTACAGTAACCCAACTGCAGGTGAGCTCTGTTTGTTCTAACCAACATGAGCTCTATATGTGCTGACCAACTTGATATTTGCAAACCTGAAAGCTAATATTTCTCCTTCCAAAGGCGGGCTTGAGCATGTAAGATGGCTGAGAGGAGGAGGTTTTGAGACCTAAGTGAGAATGGCTCCTGGCACATGTGTGTTTATGTGTGCATGTGTGAATGTGACTGCCTGTCTCTGTGCGTGAGTGTGGTATGTGCTGTGTGTATGTGTGATATGAATTTATGTGTGGCTTTGCTTGTCTCTGTGTGTGGTGGTGTGTGTGTGTGTGCATGCATGTGTGTGAGTATAAATGTGTGTGTGAAATGAGGTACAAGAAGAAAGGAGGAGTGGCCCCTTGTTCTGGAAAGACTCAGTGAAGCAGTATTCAGCAAAACCAGAACGGGGAAGTGGGAAGGGGTGGGTGGGAGGACAGGGGGAGGGAAGGGGGCTTACGGGACTTTCGGGGAGTGGGGGGGCTAGAAAAGGGGAAATCATTTGAAATGTAAATAAACATATCGAATAAATAAATAAATGTGTGTGTGTGTGTGTGTGTGTTTGGTGTGTGTAGTGTGTATGTGTATTGTGAAGGTTTGTGAGTGTGAGTGTGTGTGGTGTGGGCATGAGTGTATGTGGTGTGTGTGTGGGTGTGTGTGTGTGTGTGTTTGGTGTGTGTAGTGTGTATGTGTATTGTAAAGGTTTGTGTGTGTGAATGTGTGTGGTGTGGGCATGAGTGTATGTGGTGTGTACCTGTGCATGTGTGTGTGTGTGTGTGTTGCTTTGTTCATTTCAAGATTGATTCCTAGAGGTACTCACCTTAGACTTATAGTCTAAGTACTCATACAAGGAATAATTGTTCTTGAAAGGTATCAGAAGATGCTGTGGGGTTAGAGGCATGACTCAGACAATGAGCTTCTTGCCATGTAAGAATAACAATCTGAATCTGATCACCAGAACCCATAAAGATACAGTAAAGCATTGTGCCGTGTACTTTTAATCCCAGCACTGGAGAGACAGAAACAGCAGTGGGACCTATTGGCCACCTAGCCTAGTATGCTTGGGGAACTTCAGGAAATTGAAAGACCCAGTATTACAATAACAAGGTCAATAGCACCTGAGAGAAAACACCCAAATTGACTTTTAGCCTTCCCATGCATGTGCACCTGCATATATGTATATATGCATATACACATACAAAAAAGAGAAGGGAGTGGAATAGAAAAGCGTATGAGCTTGAAGTCACCTCAGCCTTTGCACCTATCATTTATTTTCCCACCATGATCACATTCCAAGCTCAGTGAAGTAGAGCTGCTCTTAGGCTGTTGGTGCTGCCAAATCAAAGTGTAACTTCCTAGGTTTTATGTTTGGGAATCATTGGTACATAAGGAGCATTTGTGTGATGGGACTGGATACAGTTACCTTAGAGGATGGGAGCAGGGCAGCCTAGGACCGAGTCCTTTCACATTTATGAAAGCAGGGACATGAATAAAAAGATCTTCTAGATTGGTGTTCTTATCTTGCCTTTACTCTCTATTGTTTTCTCTGTGACTATATTTTGCCCCTCCCAAACTCCCCTCCTCAGTGAACATCATGCTTCCTATCAGCTAGGATCCCAGCACTAAACCATCAGCTGACCACTAGTATGCTAGAAATGCCCTATCTCCCTATTGGAAAGACTAGCTGTCCTTCCTTACCACAGCACTGCGGGAGAATCCCCTTCCCCATCAGCATATTCGTATTTGTAGAAACATTAGACAGAGATGATGTAAGCGAGAAACTTGGGTGTTACTCTAGTCTTCTCTGCCTCACTGTTACACAATGGACAGCTTCCACAGACCTGCCTAGTATACCTCAACATTCTTCTCTCTACCTCACTGTTAGAGGAGCAGTTCAAGTCTTCAGATATATTCACTGAAAGTAACATCGTCATCTCCCCACTAGTCTCTGTACTACCATGGATTTTTTTTTCTTTCTTTCCTTTCCATGTACCAACTCATAAATCTCCTGAAATGGCTTTTCTACAGCATGAGTCAGGTCATGGTATACTTCTGCACAGTTCTCTAGAAATCCAAGCCCATGGTTTTAAACATATTTTAGCCACAGGAATGATGACTATCCTACCTTCTCAGATTCAATAACCTAGAAAACAAGCTGGACTGGGCTTCATTCTGCATGCAGTGAGCTTCTGAGTAAAGGAAATGAGAAAGGAAAGGAAAAGTTATATGAGCTACCTGATGTGTTATCGAGAAAGAACAGTAATTGGCTTTGTTACCTTATTGAACTACAAAAAAATTCACTAGGTTCTTATAATAATGTCTGAGAAAACATTTATAAAGCAAACATAGCCCCCATAGTGTGAGATAGATGTGTGTATAGGTATGTATATATGTATATGTGTATATAGATATGCATATATATAAGCTAAGGTTATTCAGTTCACAATTTAAGGGGAAAACTGTGTAAATGCACCTCTCTCTCTCTCTCTCTCTCTCTCTCTCTCTCTCTCTCTCACACACACACACACACACACACACACACACACACACTTACAAAGCAAGATGTGCTCCTTGGCTGCTTTCCCAACATCATCCCCTCCCCTTTCCAACATGTTCTTCCAACCATGCCAAGCCAATTTCTTTTTCTCAGTGAAATACACTGCTTCCAACTCCATTTCCCTGGGGGCAATTCTGCCTCCAGTATCTAAATATCCTCTTCTCCCAGCTTGCTGGTCTGTACAATAAGGAGAATTCCTTTCTCTGACTATATCATCCTTCTATACATTTTCTAAGTGCTGATGTCCTGTTGCAATCTTTGTGTATCTGTCTCTATTACTACACATAGAAGTTGTAGGGTCTTGAAGTTGGGAAATGCTATTTATGTATTTATAATGCCAACATTGCAGGATATACATTCGAGCAGTGTTATACTATGAGTCTAAAAGACCATTCTTTTTTATGTAGTAGTATCGCATATAAGTTATCCAATTGAAGCCAAACGTGGTGACTGATAAGAAAAGGTTTTGATGAAGAGATCAAAAGGTTCATGCTTGCAATTAGAGGCAGCCCAAAGCTCATGACCATTTGACAGCCAAAATTTTTAGAGGCAACTGGGCCGAGATGCTGCATAAATGGATCATGTCAGCTCTAATATAAACAGTTGGTGCTCTTAAACGAGGAGAAATTATTTGAATTACAGTGATTGCCTCATTCCTGTGAATTCCCACAGCAGCAACACAATCTGTTCACCCAAAAGGGGCTTTTGAAAAGCATCCCACATTTTAAGGCGGTGTTTCACATGATGAATAAATTCACTCAGAAACATCTGTTAAGGTAGTTTCTACAAGGCAGAAATGATTTCTTTAAGAGGAGTGACTTGCATAAAGTACTTCTTGGTTGTACAAATAGTGTCTGACATTTGAAATCCTGATGACCTCCTCAAAGACACAGTAACTAGTAGGTAAAGGGAGAAGAAAGGCCAGCGTTCACATTTACTGAGTGCCAAATGTCTGTGCTTTGAGTTTAGTAACTCATTTGTGTTTCAGTGCATTATTTTGTTTACTCCGAATGAGAAGTGCTTGTAAGTTCTTGAATGGATTATTCTACTTCTGCCTCTATCATCTGTTCTCTATTCCCCATTCTTCTCTCATTCTAGAAAGATCTTTTGTACCCCTTTAAGACATTGAGCAGATGTTTTACATACCAGAACTCCAGCTCCAGCTTCCTGCAGCTCCCTTGCCTGTGCTCTCAGCAGCATCCTGCACACATCTCCATTTCACTGATGTTCTATCATGATGGAAAAGGTATGGTAACATGCAGGGAAAGCATGCTGGCAGGAGCAGAAATCTGGCTGATAACATTTTCATCCATACACAAGGAACAGAGAGAGACAGAGAGAGAAAGAGACAGAAAGAGAGAGAAAGTAGATGAGGCTATACACCCTCAAAGCCTACCTCCAGGGTCATGCCTCCTCCAGCAAGACTGCACCTATTAAAGATTCCATAACCTCCCGCAAACAGTGCTACTAATTAGGGGCCAAGGGTTCGACTACATGACCCAATGGGGGACATTTCTAATTTAAACCAACACACCATTCATTAATTCACCATATGGGATTTATGCCTCTGGAGAACTCTGACTAGTATACATGTCTTTTTAAGAAGGTAAATTCTATAAATTTATCTATGATATTTTACAAAAATCAGGAATGATGAATTGGGATCACTGACTAAAAGCTCTTTGTAAATCTTCGGGTGAGTAGTCCACAATAACTTTACATAAAGAATATCAAACACTTGTCTAACTCAGATACATAAGTTAGGCATTAATTCTTTTTATGACTCATACATTTGGACTTACATGACTAGAGCACTGCTGTGCTCTAATAAATAAGAGAAAGGAAGCTTTCATCTCACTCTCTGGCAGACTTGAAGAGCATTAGAAATACTATATTTTAAAATGCTACCTCACTGGTCTGTCAAAGAAATATTATATGGTAGATTTATGAGCTGCAGTGTAACTCAAAATCCTTCATTTGTACAGTAAATTTTATTTTTCCCTCTGAAGCACCATGCAGTTTGGAATTCCCAGTATCAGCACTCATGAGAAGTCAGATAACCCAGTCACTACACACATATAAATAACTTTTCCATGGTTGGCTTAGCTTTTTTTTTCTCCCTTCACCTTCAAGGGCTTACAAAGCGCTCCAATACATCTATTTTTAAAACTGTACTGTTTTCTATCCATTTGATTGATTCAGGCTGACAGCTCTTGGGAGAGAATAGAATATTCACCATCAAGGATCCCCCTCTTCTTGAAAGAATTTTCACCTTGACATACAGTGTAATGTATTTAATTCATCTCTGCATTGTGCCAAGAACTGGACGTTATTATCCTCTTCCTACCTGTTAACCATTTGCAAGTTAAATTTCATTTTAGACCTCTAATCTTAAAATTAAGAAATATAGTTATATCACCTTGGATTTGGCCACACACACACACACACACAAAAAAAAAAAAAAAAAAAAAAAAAAAAAAAAAAAAAAACTAGGACTGTTAAGCAGGAAGGAACTTGCCATAGGAAGTTAAGAGGCATATACAAGTCCTGAAAAGGTAAAGTCAGGGAACTTGATAAAAAAATACAAGGTTGCAGAAATTGCTATTAATCACTGCAGGTGAAGAGGGCTGGCTTTCTCTTTTATTTTTTCATTTATGTATTTATTTCTTCACTTTACATCCCAATCGCAGCTCCCCTTCCTCCTTCTGGTCTCCCCTAACACAGCCCCTCCTCCCAACACCCTTCCCTTCTCCTCTGAAAAGGAGAAAGCCTCTTCTGGGTATCACCCCACCCGGGCACATCAAGTCACTAGGTGCCTTCTCTCCCACTGAGGCCAGACAAGGTGGCCCAATTAGGGGAACAGGGTCTATAGGCATGAAACAGAAGAGGACAGCTTTCAAAGGGCAAATTTGCACCTCTGTCACCTGCTTCCAACTCCCACTGAAAGACAGTAGCAATCCGATTTTTTTTTCGAGGCTCCTGGTGTCATTTCTTTTTTTTTTTTATTCGATATAATTTATTTACATTTCAAATGATTTCCCTTTTCTAGCCCCCCCACTCCCCGAAAGTCCCATAAGCCCCCTTCTCTTCCCTTGTCCTCCCACCCACCCCTTCCCAGTTCCCCGTTCTGGTTTTGCCGAATACTGCTTCACTGACTCTTTCCAGAACCAGGGGCCACTCCTCCTTTCTTCTTGTACCTCATTTGATGTGTGGATTATGTTTTGGGTATTCCAGTTTTCTAGGTTAATATCCACTTATTAGTGAGTGCATACCATGATTCACCTTTTGAGTCTGGGTTACCTCACTTAGTATGATATTCTCTAGCTCCATCCATTTGCCTAAGAATTTCATGAATTCATTGTTTCTAATGGCTGAATAGTACTCCATTGTGTAGATATACCACATTTTTTGCATCCACTCTTCTGTTGAGGGATACCTGGGTTCTTTCCAGCATCTGGCAATTATAAATAGGGCTGCTATGAAAATAGTAGAGCATGTATCCTTATTACATGGTGGGGAGTCTTCTGGGTATATGCCCAGGAGTGGTATAGCAGGATCTTCTGGAAGTGAGGTGCCCAGTTTTTGGAGGAACCGCCATACTGCTTTCCAGAGTGGTTGTACCAATTTGCAACCCCACCAGCAGTGGAGGAATGTTCCTCTTTCTCCACACCCTCTCCAACACCTGCTGTCTCCTGAATTTTTAATCTTAGCCATTCTGACTAGTGTAAGATGAAATCTTAGGGTTGTTTTGATTTGCATTTCCCTAATGACTAATGAAGTTGAGCATTTTTTAAGATGCTTCTCCGCCATCCGAAGTTCTTCAGGTGAGAATTCTTTGTTTAAGCAATCCGATTTTTAAAACAAGAATCCTGGGGCTGATGAGATGTCTCAGTGATTATGACCACTGACTGCTCTTCCAGAGGTCATGCGTTCAAATCCCAGGAACCACATGGTAACTCACAACCATACATAATGAGAAACAAATAAAAAACCTATGGGCAAACAAGGGGGAAAACTGTGTAAATGCACAACACACACACACACACATACACACACACAAACCTATAAGGGAAAATGAGAAATGTAGTTTCTACTCTTTCCACCCTGTAACACAGGAGATTCTTAAAAGGGCAGGACAGTACTTGATAGGAGCAGTCAGTATGTGGACAAGTGTAGTAAAAAATATATCAGTGCATAATTAAAGAGTTCACTCTTTAATTCCAAGACAGAAACAAATGGATTTGGCAGCATTAGGGGGGCGTATTAAAAGTGACTAAATGGAAAGATGGGTAACAGAAAAGGAGATAAAGCTAGCCCCATATCACATTATCAAAATGCTGCTATGTTTGGAGTTGGAAAGGTGGCTTGGTAGTTAAGAATACATACTTCTCTAAAAGAGAATCTGAGTTCTATTGGCAGCACCTACATCAGATAGCAGTCTGGAGCTAGAGTTACAAGACTACTGCACTAACATGCACATTAGTCCACACAGATACATGCATATACATAATTTAAAACTAATTCAAATAAATATAAATTTTTACTGCCATGCTAAGTGGGAGCTCTCGTTCACTAGAAAAGCAGGAAGGAAAGACAGCTGCAACTATAAAAGGTGAAAGTATGTATAGATATCATTTCCCTCATTGTGACTCTTGTTCCTGGAGGTGCCTGGCTTATATTCTAGTCTCTGTTCATATACGGGACAATTTCTAAGATGGCAGAAGGGATATCAAAGAAGAATGCAGAAAGGTATGTGCTTGAGTTAGAGTCATGTAAGTGTGAACACAGTCTGGTTTTGCAAGGAGGTTTCTATCTCTGCCACAGGTGAAAATCAAAGGTCGAGTTAGCTGGGATAATGAAGGTGCAGTTGGCATCAGTAATAGCTTCTATTTCCCCTGAAATTCTTTACTGGATTATTCTATAAAGACTCCATCTCCACTTTCTAACCACTCGTTTATTTTTAACCCACTATGATGGAGTTTCAAGCTCGGGGAAGGAAAGTTGCTGTTTCTTGCATCGTATTGATAATTCCATACAGGTGTCACTTCTTAGATCTTATGTTTGGGAGTAATTGCTATGCACGGTACATTTCTGTCATGAGACTGGATCAAGACACCTGGACTTTAAGGACCATAAAATATGACTTGTGCTAGAACAAGTCATTTTGCCTAAGTAAACAGAGACAAGAGTAGTCTAAGAAGGTATGGAAAGCATTTACTAAGTACCCATCTGAGCCCTAGCATCTGTTCTTCTAATATGATGCTAGAAGTCATTCTTTTGTGCTCTGAAGACTTTCTGTTTTCCCAAATCTCTAATTACATTGCTAGGAAATACCTTGGGCTTTCATTAACAAATATCAGAGCAGGAATAGTTAGCAGCCAGTAGACCACAGATGGATAGACAAATAGGCTATAGAATCTGTGATGGGGAAAGGTGCTTCCAGAAGTGATTATGGACAGCCATTCATAACAAGTTTGCCCTACTTCTCAATCTGCAGTAGGTCTAGCCTGTATGCCAGTACCATCTCCCACAACTCTGGAAAATGTGCTTCCTTATTTCACTGCGATTCATTTTCATTGTCCCTCCTTGGCCTTTTCTATTTGTATTAATTGTGTTAATGGAGAAGATATTTTACTAAAAACTTTTGGTGTTTTCTTTCTATAACCAAATTGGAGTACTTATTAGCCATAAGTTTGCATCAGGGTTGAAATACTGTAGTCATCCCACTATATGAGCTTTGATTTTATTCAAATTCGTTACTTGAATTAACTAATTAGGATGGTCAGATAAAGTAGCATATTATGAATTATTAATATTGTTATAAAATCGATAATTAATAACATATAAAATATTGAAATTGCATACATACATGCATATGTGCATGCAATGACAGTTATTTTATATATAAAAAACCTGCTCAGTCCATGAAAATTTTTAGTTAACATTATTTAAATAGATCTTTCAGTCCAAAGCATTTCTGAATAGCCAAGTCCTATACACAAATCTCTGGTTACCTAAGAGAGAAAAATAACCATTGCTACTGGCTGCTTACAGTGCTCACACATTTCCTTAAGCTTTTATTTTGCCCTCAGTGGTAATAAGCCCATTCCAGTCCACTGGCGATCAGATAATGGGATGCATTTTCATATTTATCTGCTTTCACGTTGGTGGCCTCTTCAGGCATGCTCCCTGATTGCTCTCCAATCATTTCCCATCTCTTTTGAGAACATTAGGTATTAATTCAAGCTTGTCAAATCTTATATGATATATTCCATTTAGGAGCTAATATCTCATCAACCTTACCTGGCACTAGAAAATTCAATTTCTCAAGATACCAGCTGTTATCTTAGAGATCTTGCTTATCTTTTTGGAACAACTAATCAGAAATGTTCTTACAGAGCTTATATTTATTTATTTATTTATTTATTTACTTACTTATTTATCTATCTATTTCTTTTTGCAGCTGGTAAAGTTTTAAGAATTATATATGAAGTATATATTGGGTCTTCCAAATAAGTGAAAAAAACATCGTATAAGAGCTTCTCTGTTTTAACCATAAGTTATAGTAAGCAATACAACATACACACACACACACACACACACACACACACACACACACACACATATATATATATATATATATATATATATATATATATATATATGTATGTATGTATGTATTTTGCACCAATTTTGAGAGGATCTTCAGAACCTATTGTTATTTGATCCTAATGAAAGCACATTAAACTCTGTAGTAGTCTTTGATAAGGCTTAGGTACATTGCGTTAAGTATCTTATAGACTTCAATTATTTCTTTAATGGATGAAAACATTGAAAAATCTATGTGGAGCAATATATTGTGGCAAAATAAAATGAAAACTTCCACAGCTCATTTTGCAAGGCCAAGATTATCTCTCCAAGACATCAGAATGCTACAGAGTTTACTGCTCCAGTTATGAAAAAATTCAGTGAATCGTTTAACCTGGAGACGTGAAAGGTGCGGTCATGTGTACTGCAGCAGCAGACTAATGACTATAGTGATTTCAAAGAAGGGACATGCATAAGATGTAGATTAGAGTATCGCCATGACTGTAATCCAATGTAAAAGCATCTCTGTGGTATCAATAGTAGAAGCTGTAAATACTGTTAAGACTATGGTGGTTGGCTGTATTCCTTTATTATTGTTATTGTTCTTTTCTTTCTTTTATTTGTTTGTTTGTTTGCTCACTTTATAAATGCTGCCTCTGTCCCATCTGACAGAGCCCCTCCTCCATCCCTCCTCATCTTCCTTTCTGAGAGGGTGCCCCCCTGATATGCCCCTACCTGACCCATCAGCTCTCTCCCTGGTTAGGCACATCCTCTCCCACTGAAGCCAGACAAGGCAGCTCAGTAGGGGAACAGATTCCAGTCAGGCTACAGCTTTAGGGACAGCACTCAATCTGATTTCTGGGCAACTCACATGAAGACCAAGCTGCACATCTGCTACATATGTGCCGGGGGCCCTCGCTCCAGCCCTGTGTATACTCTTTGGTTGGTGGTTCAATCTCTGAGAGCTCCCGGGGTCCAGGTTAATTGACACTGTTAGTCTTCCTGTGGGATTCCTACCCTCTTTAGGGCCTTCAATTCTTTTTTTAAAAAAGATTCATTTATTATTATATGTAAAGTACACTGTAGCTGTCTTCAGATACCCCAGAAGAGAGCATTAGATCTCACTATGGATGGTTGTGAGCCACCATGTGGTTGCTGGGATTTGAACTCAGGACCTTTGGAAGATTAGTCAGTGCTCTTAACTGCTGAGCCATCTCTCCATCCCCAGGGCCTTCGATTATTTACCCCAACTCTTCCATAGGAGTCCCCAACCCCTGTCCAATGTTTGGCTATGGGTATCTGCATTTGTTTCAGTTAGCTACTGGATAGAGCCTCTCAGAGGACAGCCATGCTAGACTCCTCTCTACAAGCATAAGAGAGTATCATTAATAGTGTCAGGGACTGGTGTTTTGTTCATGGGATGGGTGTCAAGTTAGGCCCCTTATTGGTTGGCCATTCCTTCAGTCTCTGTCAACCCACTCACAAAACTTTTGATCCAAAATTCTTTCTGTCTAAAAGAAATGCAGGGACAAAGAAGAAACAGAGAGTACCTGTATTCCTCCTGGAAAGTAACAGTGTATTTCAGTTAGAGGCCAGAAAACAGAAATGGTTTAAAGTTTACATTTACAGTCATATCAAATTCTATGTGTGCAGTGACAAGTTTAAAAAGACCTGATCTGTGAGCTAACACATCCGAGTGCAGCATGAAGCAAAAGTCAGGAGGAGTTATAAAAGATGTGACCATGCAGTGTGGATTTCCACTCAGCCAGCACCTGTGCCATTCTGGTTAGGCATCCTATACTAAATTTCACCATTCTTCATGCAGTCTTACCCTCAGAAATTACCTTATTTTTCTCTGAACAGTGTCCTGCTGAAGAGTCTTTGCTCTTCCTGATCTCTGTACCTAGAAGAATACATACATACATACATACATACATACATACATACATACATGTGTGTGTGCATGCATGCATTTTGGTGACTTTAGATCTCTGCATAGTTAGCTCTTTAAACACCATTATTAAGGCTTCTCTGAAAAAAACAGAACTTGTGAAATGAAAATATATTGTAATGAGGAATTATGATGCTGGCTTATACAATTTGAGCTGGAAGGTGCAACAATTACTATATTGACACTGGAAAGTCTGAGAACTTGGTATCTGCTACATCAATGAGACTGGATGCCTCAATAGTTCTCTTCTTTTCAATATGTTCTTTTCTACTTAGAAAAAAAAAGAGCTGGAGACATGGTTCAGTGGGTAACAGTGCTTGTAGCTTGCTGTTCTTTCAAAGAACTAGAGTTCTGTTCCCAGAACTCATGTCAGGCAGCTCTCAAAAGCTTGTAATTCCAGTTCCATGGATATGATACCCACTTCTAGCCTCTCCAGGCATCAGCACACATGTGCACATGCCCACATAGAGGCATATATACACAGGTTCACATAAATAAAAATTAAAATAAATCTTTGAAAATAAAAAGAACTTGCTATTATTTTAAGCATTCTCACTTAGGGCAATGAAGGCTTGAAATATTCCTGAAAAGTTTCTGGTCTTTAATCCATACTAGAAGTCCAGGGGAAATGGATTCTAATGTTAGCAAAGGCAGCACAGAGTAGATGCACATAACACTAAGCAAAGGGAGGCATGCAAAAGGGATACTGGTTTGCTCTTGGATTTCTTATCTGGGAGCACTGAGGGAAGGTACTAGCCACTCTGGAAGAGATACATCCCCCTTCACCCAATCCTTATAGAAAATGATCCACACAGAGGAAGTCTTTTATTGGTACTAGATCCAATCTAGATCATAACCAAGATTAGTCATCATTGCTACCTTAACATTTTCACCAGCTGTTTAGAACTGAAATTTTAAATTTAGAGTAGCTATTTTTAATTGCAATCTCTGTCATGAGAACTAATTTATGTATAGTTAGTGTAGATATTAGCCATTCTGTTTAAATAAGAAATGCATCTATATGGCACTAACCCCTGGACAGGGCCTAAAACCTGGTGATTATAGTGTAACTTTGAGTGTGAGCAGGGAGACTGGGGGAAGTTTGTACCAGCTTGTCAGAACAGTATATTGATAACAGTAAGATCAATAGTTTGTAACCAGCCAGAGCAAGACCATCGGAGGTCTCAGCTGCTAATTCTGGTTACTTAACAGGAATGAACATATGCAGCCAACAACAGAAAGTCAAGAGCCCTTTGCCAAATGTGTTTCTCAGTACCAATGGTCTATGTCAACATGTGTGGCTCCTGGTGAAGAAAAAAACCTGACCCTTAGTTTATTCAAGATTCAATCACATTCACAACCAAGATTAACCATCACAATCACCTTGACATTTTCCCCATGGCAATGAATCTTCCAAAGAAAGATCAATGTATCCCTGGCCCTGAAGTCTCCAGATTCCTTCTTCAAGATAGCATTTGATTGCTGTCTTAGTTTCTTTTCCTGATGCCATGATAAAAACACCCTGACAAAAGTCACTTATTTGAAAAAGGGTTTGGTGTGGCTCACAGTTCAAGGCTAGGAAGTCAAAATAGCAGGAATTTGAAGAAGCTGGTCACATCACATCTACAATCAGGAAGCATACAGTGGTTAGTGTTATGCTACTGCTTAGCACTTACTCTTTTCTTATACAGTCCAAGATCTTAGCCAAATAATGATGACATCCTGAATGGATATCTGTCTTAGTCCGTGTTCTATTGCTGTGAAGAAATACGATGACATGGCAACTCTTAAAAGAGAAATCATTTCATTGGTGCTCACTAAGAGTCCATTATCATCATGTCAGGGAGCATGGCAGCATGCAGGCAGGCATGATGCTGGAGAAGTAGGTGACAGTTCTGCATCCAGGTCCACAGGTTGCAAAAGGAAACGTTATAGCTTAAACCTAGATCTCAAAGCCCATCATCAGTGACACATTTGCTCCCACAAGGACACACCCACTCCAACAAGGCCACACCTCCTAATCTTTCTCAAGTAGTGCCACTTCCTGACAACTAAGGATTTAAATATATGAGATTATGGTACCATTATTCAAAACATCAAAGCAAGTCTTCCCACTTCAATTAATATAATCAAGATAATGCACAATAGGATTGTCTCCCAGATGATTCTAGATCCTATCAAGTTGACAACACTAACTTCACAGTTATGGTATATATATATGGGTGTTATTTTAGTGCTCTTTCTCCATTATGTCTTTTTTGTCTTTGTTTTTGTTTTTGTTTTTGTTTTTTGACAGAGGGTTTCTCTGTGTAGCCCTGGCTGTCCTGGAACTCATTCTGTAGACCAGTCTGGCCTTGAAATCAGAAATCCACCTGCCTCTGCCTCCCAAGTGCTGGGATTAAAGGTGTGTACCACCACTACCCAGCTTATATTTTTCTGTCTTTTTTTTTAATTGATATATTTTTTATTTACATTTCAAATGATTTCCCCTTTTCTGGGTCCCCACTCCCCACAAGTCCCATAAGCCCTCTTCCGTCCCCCTGTTCCTCCATTTACCCCTTCCCCCTTCCCTGTTCTGGAATTCCCCTATACTCTTGCACTGAGTCTTTCCAGAACCAGGGGCCACTCCTCCATTCTTTTTGGACATCATTTAATTTGTGGATTATGTCTTGGGTATTCAAAGTTTCTAGGCTAATATCCACTTATCAGTGAGTGCATACCATGATTGATCTTTTGAAACTGGGTTACCTCACTTAGTATGATGTTCTCCAGCTCCATCCATTTGTCTAAGAATTTCATGAATTAATTGTTTCTAATGGCTGAATAGTACTCCATTGTGTAAATATACCACATCTTTTGTATCCATTCCTCGGTTGAAGGACACCTAGGTTCTTTCCAGCTTCTGTCTACTACAAATAGGGCTGCTATGAACATAGTGGAGCATGTGTCCTTATTGCATGCTGAAGAATCCTCTGGATATATGCCCAGGAGTGGTATAACAGGGTCCTCAGGAAGTGTCATGCCCAGTTTTCTGAGGAACCGCCAGACTGATTTCCAAAGTGGTTGCACCATCTTGCAATCCCACTAGCAGTGGAGGAGTGTTCCTCTTTCTCCACATCCTCACCAACACCTGCTGTCTCCTGAGTTTTTGACCCTAGCCATTCTGACTGGTGTGAGGTGAAATCTCAGGGTTGTTTTGATTTGCATTTCCCTAATGATTAATGATGATGAACATTTTTTAAGGTGTTTCTCAGCTCTCCAAAGTTCTTCATGTGAAAATTCTTTGTTTAGCTCTGTGCCCCACTTTTTAATGGGGTTATTTGGTTCTCTGGGTTCTACCTTCTTGAGTTCTTTGTATATATTAGATATTAGCCCTCTGTCGGATTTAGGGTTGGTGAAGATCTTTTCCCAATCTGTTGGTTGACATTATGTCCTTTTGACAGTGTCCTTTGCCTCACAGAAACTTTGTAGTTTTATGAGGTCCCGTTTGTCAATTCATGATCTTAGAGCATAAGCTATTGGTGTTCTATTCAGGTACTTTTCCCTTGTGCCCATGTCCTCCAGGGTCTTCCCCAGTTTCTTTTCGATTAGTTTCAGTATGTCAGGTTTTATGTGGAGGTCCTTGATCCATTTGGATTTGAGCTTAGTACATGGAGATAAGAATGGATCAATTGGCATTCTTCTGCATGCTGACCTCCAATTGAACCAGCACCATTTGTTGAAAAGGCTATCTTTTTTCCACTGGATGCTTTCAGCTCCTTTGTCGAAGATCAAGTGACCATAGGTGTGTGGGTTCATTTCTGGGTCTTCAATCCTATTCCATTGATCCACTTGCCTGACATTGTACCAATACCATGTAGTTCTTATCACAATTTCTCTGTAGTAATGTTTAAATTCTGGGATACTGAATCCCCCTGAAGTTCTTTTACTGTTGAGAATAGTTTTAGCTATCCTGGGTTTTTTGTTATTCCAGATGAATTTGAGAATTGCTCTTTCTAGCTCTATGAAGAACTGGGTTGGGATTTTTATGGGGATAGCATTGAATCTGTAGATTGTCTTTGGCAAGATGGCCATTTTAACTATATTAATCCTGCCAATCCATGAGCATGGAAGATTTTTCCACTTTCTGAGATCTTCTTCATTTCCTTCTTCAGAGATCTGAAGTTCTTGTTATATAGGTCTTTCACTTGTTTGGTAAGAGTCACCCCAAGATACTTTATGCTGTTTGTAGCTATTGTGAAGGGAGTCATTTCCCTGATTTCTTTCTCAGTCTGCTTATCCTTTGAATATATAAAGGCTACTGATTTGTTTGCATTGATTTTGTAGCCAGCCACTTTGCTGAAGTTGTTTATCAGCTGTAGGAGTTCTCTAGAAGAGTTTTTAGGGTCACTTAAGTATATGATCATATCATCTGCAAATAGTGATAATTTGACTTCTTCCTTTCCAATTTGTATCCCTTTGACTTCCTTATGTTGTCTAATTGCTGTAGCTAGGACTTCAAGAACTATATTGAAAAGATATGGAGAGAGGGGACAGCCTTGTCTGGTCCCTGATTTCAGTGGGATTGCTTCAAGTTTCTCTCCATTTAGTTTGATGCTGGCTACTGGTTTGCTGTATATTGCTTTTACTATGTTTAGATATGGGCCTTGAATTCCTGTCCTTTCCAAGACTTTTAGCATGAAAGGATGCTGGATTTTGTCAAATGCTTTTTCAGCATCCAATGAAATGACCATGTGGTTTTTTTTCTTTGAGTTTGTTTATGTAGTGGATAGCATTGATGGATTTCCTTATATTGAACCATCCCTGCATCCCTGGGATGAAGCCTACTTGATCATGGTGGATGATCGTTTTGATGTATTCTTGGATTCGGTTGGCAAGAATTTTATTTAGTATTTTTGCATCGATATTCATAAGGGAAATTGGCCTGGAATTCTCTTTCTTAGTTGGATCATTGTGTGATTTTGGTATCAGCATAATAGTGGCTTCAAAGAAGGAGTTGGGTAGTGTTCCTTCTGTTTCTATTTGGTGGAAAAGTTTGAAGAGTATTGGTGTTAAGTCTTCTTTGAAGGTCTGATAGAATTCTGCACTGAAACCATCGGGTCCTGTGCTTTTTTTGGTTGGAAGCCTATCTATGACCCCTTCTATTTCTTTAGGGGTTATGGGTCTGTTTAGATGATCTACTTGATCCTGGTTTAATTTTGGTACTTGGTATCTGTCTAAGAAAATGTCCATTTCCTCCAGATTCTCCAGTTGTGTTGAGTACAGGTTTTTGTAGTAGGATCTGATGATTTTTTTAATTTCCTCGGTTTCTGTTGTAATATCTCCGTTTTCATTTCTAATATTGTTAATTTGGATACTTTCTCTGTGCCCTTTGGTTAGTCTGGCTAAGGGTTTATCTATCTTGTTGATTTTTTCAAAGAACCAGCTTTTGGTCTTGTTGATTCTTTGTATGGTTCTCTTGGTTTCTACTTGATTGATTTCAGCCCTGAGTTTGATGATTTCCTGTCTTCTTCTCCTCCTGGGTGAATTAGCTTCTTCTTGTTCCAGGGCTTTCAGTTGTTCCCTTAATCTTCTAGTGTATACTCTCTCGAATTTCTTTTTGGAGGCACTCAAATCTATTAATTTTCCTCTTAGCACTGCTTTCATTGTGTCCCATACATTTGTGTATGTTGTGCCTTCATTTTCATTAAATGCTAAGAAATCTTTGATTTCTTTCTTTATTTCTTCCTTGACCAAGTTATCATTGAGTAGAGTATTGTTCAGTTTCCATGTGTATGTGGGCTTTCTGTTGTTTTTACTGTTATTAAAGACCACTTTTACTCCATAGTTATCTGATAGGAGGCATGGGATTATTTCAGTCTTCTTATATTTGTTGAGGTCTGTCATGTGACCAACTATATGATCTATTTTGGTGAAGGTGCCATGAGGTGCTGAGAAAAAGGTATATTCTTTTGCTTTGGGATGAAAAGTTTTATATATATATATATATATATATATATATATATATATATATATATATATATATATATATATATATATATATATAAACTCCAATTGGTTCAAAGCTTCAGTTAGTTTCACTGTCTCCCTGTATAGTTTCTGTTTTCCTAATCGGTCCATTGGTGAGAGTGGAGTGTTGAAGTCACCCACAATTATTGTGTTAGGTGCAATGTGTACTTTGAGCTTTAGTAAAGTTTCTTTTATGAATGAGGGTGCCCTTGTATCTGGGGCATAGATGTTCAGGATTGAGAGTTCTTCTTGTTGGATTTTTCCTTTGACCAGCAAGTAGTGACCTTCCATGTCTCTTTTGATGACATTAGGTTGAAAGTCAATTTTATCTGAAATTAGAATGGCAACTCCGGCTTGTTTCCTGGGACCATTTGCTTGTAGAATTGTTTTCCAGCCTTTTACTCTAAGGTAGTTTTTGTCTCTGACACTGAGGTATGTTTCCTGTATGCAGCAAAATGTAGGGTCCTACTTACATAACCAGTCTGTTGTTCTATGTCTTTTTATTGGGAAATTGATGTTAAGAGATATCAAGGAGTAGTGATTATTGCTTCCTATCATTTTTGATTTTAATTTTATACTTGTGTGGTTATCTTCTTTGGGTTTGATGAAAGAAGCTTAATATCCTGCTTTTTCCAGAGTATAGTTTCCCTCGTTGTAATGGTGTTTTCCCCCTATTATCCTTTGTAGGGCTGGGTTTGTAGAAAGATATTGTGTAAATTTGGTTTTGTCATGGAATATCTTGGTTTCTCCATCTATAGTAATTGAGAGTTTCGCTGGGTATAGTATTCTTGGCTGACATTTATGTTCTCTTAGAGTCTGCATGAGATCTGCCCAGGATCTTCTAGCTTTCATGGTCTCTGGTGAGAAATCTGGTATAATTCTGATAGGTCTTCCTTTATATGTTACTTGCCCTTTTTCTCTTACTGCCCTAAGTATTCTTTCTTTGTTTAGTACATTTGGGGTTTTGATTATTATGTGACGGGAGGTATTTCTGTTCTGGTCCAGTCTGTTTTGAGTTCTGTAGGCTTCTTGTATATTCATGGGCACCTCTTTCTTTAGGTTAGGGAAGTTTTCTTCCATAATTTTGTTGAAGATATTTGCTGGCCCTTTAAGTTGTAAATCTTCACTCTCATCTATGCCTATAATCCTTAGATTTGGCTTTCTCATTGTGTCCTGGATTTCCTGGATGTTTTGGGTTACAAGCTTTTTGCATTTTGCATTTTCTTTAATTGTTGAGTCCATGGTTTCTGTGGTATCTTCGGCAGCTGAGATTCTTTCTTCTGTCTCTTGTATTCTGTTGTTGATATTTGCGTCTATGGTCCCTGATTTCTTCCCAAGGTTTTCTATCTCCAAAGCTGTCTCACTTTGTGCTTTCTTAGTTGTTTCTACTTCTGTTTTTAGATCCTGGAAGTTTTTGCTCAGTTCCGTCATTTGCTTGTTTGTGTTTTCCTCTAATTCTTTAAGAGATTTTTGTGTTTCCTCTTTCATGGCTTCTGCCTGTTGATCAAAATTCTCCTGTATTTCTTTAAGTGATTTTTGCATTTCCTCCTTATTGGCTTTTGTATTTTGAATTTCTTTCAATGATTTTTGTGTTTCCCTTGTAAGGGCTTCTAATTTTTGATCCATTTTCTCCTGAATTTCTTTAAGTATGTCCTTCGTGTGTTCCTGTACCAGCATCATGACCAGTGATTTTAAATCCAAATCTTGTTTTTCTGGTGTGTTGGGGTATCCAGGACTTGCTATTGTTGGAGAATTGGGTTCAGATGCTGCCATAATGCCTTGGTTTCTGTTAGTAACGTTCCTATGTTTGCCTTTAGCCATCTGGTTCTCCCAGGAGTTAGATGGTCTTATTGTCACTGGCTGGTGCTTCAACCTACTGTCGATCTTTAAGGTTATCTCCGCAACACTGGATGACTGGGTTTCCTCTGGCACAGATTACTGATATGCTGCACTAAAGCTCTTTTGTGCCTTTAGAGCCCTTCTCAGTCTTGCCTCAAGCAATGTTATACTTAGGTTGACAAGGTCAACCAAGTGTTCTCTGTCTGCTCTATTATGGAGCAAAGATCCACAGGTCACTCCCTCTGTTGATTCTCACATAGGACACAGGTCCTGTGATGGACTGGCTTGCAGATGAACCACCTATGTGCTCAGTTCCTGAGTGCAGGCAGACCCCTGGCAGTTTGCACCACCAGAAATCTAAAGCTCAGGGTGATCCAGTACCTAGTGATCCTTTTCTGTCCTGGCAGGCAGCAAATATGGCCGTGGTGCTTCTCTCCTTCAGCAGCATCCTGGGCAGGACACAGGCCCCCGAGCCCAGCGTGCTGGCAGACAAACCGCCTATGTGCTCAGTTCCTGAGTACAGACAGACCCCTGGCAGTTTGCACCACCAGAGATCTAAAGCTCAGGGTGATACAGTACCTAGTGATCCTTTTCTGTCCCAGCAGGCAGCGAGTATGGCCACGGGGCTTCTCTCCTTCTGCAGCTCCCTGGGCAGGACAGGGGCTCGAGCCTGGCAGGCTGGCAGACAAACCCGCCTATGTGCACTTATATTTTTTCTTAAGAAAAATTAAAATTAAGCACTCACATTTAGGGTCAGTCCCATGAGTCTTCTTCAGCAACTTTTGTTACAACATAACTGCCACTATTATACAACTGAGTACGCAATTCCTACCTCCATCTTCTGGTCGACTTGTTCCCAAACTATTTATCTCTATCTCCCACACTATATATTTTACTTATTTACTTTATATATTATACTTTCATTGGTTATTGCTTTGCTTGTTTTTCTTATTTAACTTCCACTAGGAGTTCTATGAAAGCAAGGTTTATGGGGTTATTTTTTACTTCATTATTTCCACCAGCTGAACCATAGCAGAATTTCTGAAATTATCCAATGAATGAAGTGAAGAAAAGAGAGAGAAGAAAAAAATCATTTTGAGTTCAAGGCAGTTTTAGCTTAGCTCTGAGCCTGAAAACTAATGCATAGAATCTTTAAAAGATGGAAAATAATAAGAGTATGTTCACCTTTATATTCAAGTCAGTTATCATAAGAGACAGAGATGTTAACTGACAGCCAGCTGCAATAGGAATTGATGCACATAATCTACATTGACTTAAAGACCAAAACCTGACGTCCATAAAAGGCCACAAGTAGCTAAGCGCTTCTCTTCTGACAGTTATTTTAGCTTCTGAAGGAGACCAGAATCATTCACGTGTGGCATCTCTTTCACCTGCTTTAATACTTTCAGAAGCTTTTGTTTTTTCAGGAACTTTGCTCTAGAGGTGGGAGAACAAAATGGCATTTGGCAAGCAGCACAGAGTTTGTCAGTCAGCTACATCAGCACTGAAGCTTGGAAATCTAAGAGTTTGACAGCTTTGATGCTCCACTGATTCAAGGGTTAGGCTTCTCATCACTGGAAGCACTAGTCTGTAAATGTTCCTTCTTGGACTTCTGATCGAGAAAATGAGCATTGACCTAGAACTCTGCCCAGTTGAGCAATAACCAACTACTTCTTCTTTGTACAGCAGTGATTTCAAAACCTTGATCTGTATCAGAATCATCTGAGGATTATTTTAAGAACACAGATTCTGGAATGATAGGTCAGTGATACAATGTTACCTATCATGTGTGAAGCCATGAGGTTCATTGCCAACACCACACACACACACACACACACACACACAGATACACACAGAGGCACACACAAACATGCATGCTTATACACATACAAATATGCATACACACAGAGACACACAAACACACTCATGAGCACACACACACACACCTTTCCTCTGTACTCCCCACCCTAATTAAAACTCTAAATTGTTTATTCTGAGCTTATGGCCTAGTGTCCACTTAGAAGTGAGTGCATACCATGTGTGTTCTTTTGTGAATGGGTTACCTCACTCAGAATGATATTTTTTGGCTCCATCCATTTGCCTAAGAATTTCATGAATTCATTGTTTCTAATAGCTGAGTAGTACTACTCCATTGTGTAAATGTACCACAATTTCTGCTGAAGCAGTTAACAAGGGCCAGTCTCACTGTATATGATCAAACAGTCACTAAGAAGCAGTTAGGTCTGGTACCAGCTGGTATTAGCTTCCAAAAATCTGACTGAGCAAATATATTCCCAAGTGCCATTTTCCATGGCATTAGGTTAGTGACTTAAGATTGGCTTCTATAGACACACTTACACCACAAGACTTGGTAAGCTGCACAAATCGTATGTTAGCATTTTTCCTGTTTTCTTGTATGCTAACTTCTTTACCAGCATCAGAGACTGTTTCCAAAGCCAAAGTAGACAAAAAGCCAACTACTGCTGTGCTGTTATTGTGGTCAAGTTAAGCACTTATTAAAAACTGTCCTCTATGTTGAAAGCAGCCATCTAGGAAACACTGCCTGGTTGTTCCTCACCAGGCAAAAACAATCCCCTCACTAATTTCTGAGTCATTTTTTAATGAAAAAAAATAAATTCAAAGAAGCCCATTATATCTTTGGATCATTATTTCAAGAGCGCTCTTTGTCCACTGTGACAAGCCTATGAAGATGAAGGTTTGTGGTATAAATCAGTTTTGTTCCATTGTTGTTGTTGTTGTAGTGGTTTGGATTTTTCATTTTTGTGAGTACTAGTTATTTATTTGTTTATTTATTTATTTATTTTTACTGTTTACTTTCAATGTAGTACAGCTGCAATGAACTTGTCAGAGTAAAGGTTTCCCCTCTTAAAGTGGTTGGCTGCCTCTGGTCCTGACATGGAATGGAAGTAGCATGAGATACAGAGACTCACAACCCAAGGCAAATGATCTGCCAGCCTCATTGCACAACCAATTTGGCATCCCCACCACTGGTGGGACACCCACTGTACAACAGCTGCCTCCAATGCACAGCTTATTGAACTGAAGACAGGAAACTGCTTAGTCATTAATCAGAGGGAAAAGAATCCTCATGGACACATTTAAAGCCTTAGAACTTGAAGTATAAGGATTCCTATTGCCCAGTATTTCTAGGTGCCTTTCTTTGCAGTTACGTATGCATTTCCCCTCCCTCTCTTCTCTTACTACAAATGTTGGTGAAGTTTCACTAAACCCAGTTAACATAGAAGCCATGGCATCAGAATTTATTAATGAGCCAAAAGCCATAACAGGGAATGTTTCCATCATAAACGGCTGGCAGCTATAGGCTATGCAGAAATTTATGGAGTTTTTGCTCATCATCAGCAATTAGACAGTTTCACGGCATAACTGAGACATGACATTTAAAATGAAAAACCCCACAGTTAGTGTCGGTTTGGGAAGGTTCAGAAAGGGGAATGGCCATGTGATGCACTAGTTACTAAAATCTTCTAAAGACACAATGTGCACCTCCAGTGCCGTGTGTTAGCTTTATTTGAAGATTCCTTAGACTACACGGGGGTGGCAAATGACCTTTAAATTTAATAAAATCAATCCGTTCCATTAAATCTAGACAAGTATATCCATTATGAACTATTGCTATGAACTCTACTTTGGGTGAGTTCATGCCATGAGTGGCCTTTCTAAAAGTATAAATTTGATTTTTTTTTTTTGCTCCCTCCATATTGTCCAGTGACAGCAAGCATAGAGGACTACTGATCTTCATCTTATAAGAAATCCTGAAAGAAACGACTAAGTGTTGTCTGATTATGACTTGGTATTCACAACTATTCCATAATTTTTTGGTTACAGTGAATAGAACTTGTTTGCACTAGTTCAAGCAGAGGGATAAAAATATCATATAAAAGGGCTCTGTATGGATGCAAGGTTCCAGAAGCAACAGAAACAAAGGCATTCCAAAAAGTAATAAGACATGAATATGAATACTTACTCTGATATTCCATCACTTGGCTCAGCTGTCCATTCACCAAGTTACTATATTGTTTGATCCAAATCTCCCAGAGAAGGAATGTGAGGGACCAAAGTCAGGCCTACAGATTTACTTACTATGTAAGTGCTGCCCATATGTCTCCTCAGATCAAGGGCAAAACCCTGAAAGATAGTTTCCCATGGTTATAAATAACAAGCAGGAATAAGGTAAGCTAGGAGGTGAACTATAGGTCCACTAGCATCTTCAGGCAGTACCTTACTGAGCTCCAGATTAGTGCCATAGCCTGCCATTAAGTTTATAGTGAATGCTAATCCAAATTTACATATTCATTAGTTTCTTTTCTCCTAGCTAGAATAAAATACCTGTCAAACACAGTTTAAGGATGGACAGATTTATCTTGTGCCTTAGTTTGAGGGGACAGTCCATCATGGCAAGGAAGGCATGGCTGCAGAAGCATGAAGCAACCATTTGTATTCTGGTGCTCACATCATTTTCTTGTTTGTTCAGTCCAAGACCAAAGCACATGGGATAGTGTTGCCTATAGTCATGGTGGGTCTTCCCATAAAAGTTAATCAATTCTGGAAACACCTTCACAGACATGTACAAAAGGATATTTCATGGTGACTTTAAATGCTGTCAACTTGATAGCCATCACAACTTATCTTAAAATTTACCTTATGTTAGGGCCACCTACCTTCTAAGGCTTAAAAACAAAAGTGTACCCTGCCCCAGCCATCCAGTGAGCTAAGTCACTTGGGGAAAATTTTATGTGTCACAACTGTTCATCTGGTGACCTGCACTAGACCCACACTAAGAGAAAAAAAAAGGATTTGACATTTATGCTATTAAAAACATATTAGAATATTAATTATGCTTACTTCTGAGTGTGAGATAAACATTTTAGCTCTTCATTGCTAATTCTAGGTTAGAGAGCAGAAAATCCTTTTTTATTATTATTATTATAAAGGACCAGGCAGTACATGATTTAGGTATTTCAGTTCACATAGTCTCTGTCAAAACTCAGGATTGCTGTAGTACTAAAACACCACAGACTGTGCATGCACAATAGAGACATAGAGCTGCTAGGTTTCAGACAAAAGTAATTAGAAGAACAGAAATCCAGTAGTGGAGCTTGAACTTTAGCTTATTTTAAGGCTACCTTAGGCTGTAATTTCAGCACTTGGGATGCTGAGGCAGAAGAATTGTCATGAGCTTGAAGTCAGTGTGGGTTATATGTGAGTCCAAAGTTAGCTTGGGCTACAGGCTCAGAAGTAGCTAAAAATGATAATAGAGGGCAGGAAGGAGTTGTTCTGGTGACCAACATTTTTCAACATTTTTTATTTATTTATTTATTTATTTATTTATTTATTTATTTATCTATCTATCTATCTATTTATTGCCAAACAGTTTTACATCATTTCTTCCTCCTCCCTGAGATGCCTAAGTTGTTTTTTTTTTTTTTTAATTCACACTGTCATAGGACACAACTCACCTCTCAGCTTTACTGTACTCATTAAGAAATGTGTGCTTTTTAAACCCTGTTTCCCATCTTCCTCCTAGGCATTTTTTCACTGCTGTGGGCAACTTTTGCACTCATGAGAAGACAATTGAGATGGCGTCTGAGTTTCTCTGTCCTTGAGGACTTCAGTTTCAATGATCTCATGCTCTATTCCATAACACAAACTACCCTTAAAATGTAGATTTCAAGATGCTCACCAAGAATCAGTCTTTCTTCTAATTCTCTGTGGAAGGGTGACTCAGATGATGACAGTCCTTTGAGTCACTGAGGCCATTGAGAGTTCTGATAGCCCAGTTTTATGACATCATTATCGGCCAGCCTGCTCTTCTCAAGTCCTGCTATTCCTCCTTGCATAGTTTAGACAGAAAACATCCAATGGTACCCTCCGCGTTTACTCCATTAGATCCTTTTCCCAGTTCTCCACCTCTGCCATCCCTGTGCCTGAGCACTGAGTGTGGTAGGAGGGTAAACACAGCCACCAACCTCAGTTCTCACACACTAGCAATCATACCACATTTCTATTATTAACAGAGTTCATTTTTTCCACTTGGGGAAAACTATTTATCTTTTCTATCTCTTAATCTCCCTCAGAGCTACCACCCATACCCCAATTACATTCGGTGTAATTGAGAAAATAGGTACCACCTAAGCTTGCACTTCCCTGGCTTCCAAAACATTGCCTTTTGTGAGCTGTGACTAGTGGCAGTTTGCTGAGTGCACATGTCCTTAGGCAGGATGCCCACGATTTGATTCACTAAGGGAACTCTGTTCATTTTCCCAGAAATGAAAGCGAGAGAACAATAACATGGAAAGACATTAATTCCCCCCACACACAAATAAAAGAGAACTGTGACTTTTAAGTGGGTCCCAGAAGCACGTATTCACATCCTCTTCCCACACAGAGGCTTGAAGAGATAGCATAGAATTCAAAAGGAGCTACAGGTTCTCTATAGGAAGGCTAATCTCAAGCAGTAGGGCTTCCAGCTCCTGAATTCCATGGCTGCCTGAGCCTCTTGTCTCCAAAGACCAACAGGAGGCTTAAAAAGAAGTATCATGAATTGTCAGAGTATCCTTGCAATATTCTGGACAGCATAAAGCCTTTAACAGTCCTGCTTAACCCTTCACTGGAGTCTCTATTGTGAGTGAGCTTGAATTTCCAGACAGATTGGTGGTGGCTCATGACCAGCTAAATTCATTTCAGAGAATGACATTTTTATGTACTATGTTGAAAAGCAAGCTGCAGCCCACTACATTTGATCTTACACAATGCAACTCGGAGGAATCAATTTCTGCTGGTGGCTTTCTGAAGTGCATTCTTTTTCTTCTTTTTTTCTCTATTTACTTTACACATGCTTACTGCCCCTTCCTGGTCACCGCCTCCCACAATCCCTCCCCCTCCCCTTCCTCTCCTCTCACCTCCTCTGAGAGGGTAGAACCCCTGTGCCAGGTATCCCCTTACCCTGGTACATCAAGTCTCTGTGGGGCTAAGCACATTCTTTCACACTGAGGTCAGACTAGGCAGCCCAGCTAGAAGAACATACCCCACGGACAACAGCTTTTGGGGTAGCCCCTCCTCCAGTTGTTCAGGATCCACATTAAGACTGAACTGCACATCTAGTACATGTGTAGGGTGGTGGAGGGGCTGTTTGGTGGTTGAGCCTGTGTTTGTTCTTTGGTTGGTGTTTCAATCCCGGGAGTCCCCAGGGTCCAGGTTAGTTGACACTGTTGGTCTTACTGTGGAGTCCCTATCTCCTTCAGGACCTGCAATCCTTCTTCCTATTCTCCATAAGAATCCCCAAGCTCTATCCACTGTGGATGTCTGCATCCCTCTGAGTCAGCTGCTGGGTGGAGCCTCTCAAAAGACAATCATGGTAGACTCCTGTCTGCAAGCATAACAGAATATCATTAATAGTGTCAGGGATTGGTGCTTGCCCATGTGATGGGTCTCCAGTTGGGCCCGTTATTGGTTGGTCATTCCCTCAGTCTCTGCTCCATCCCCCATCGCTGCATTTGCTGTAGACAAGATAAATTTGGGGTTGAAAGTTTTGTGGGTGGGTTGGTATTCCTATCATTCCACTGAGGTTCCTGCCTGGCTACAGGAGATGGCCTCTGAAGTACATTCTTACTTAGATAAAATGCACAAAATGTAAAGGGAATGAAAGTGAGGGTAGTATTATATCCAGTCTTCAAGGCCAGGGCTTGGCTTCACAGCAGAAATTCTTGGGCTTCCAACTAGGATACAATAGAGATATCTTTTTTTAACCTATTAAGTTTACACACCTATAATATCACATTAAAATTTCTATAGAGGCCTATGGAACAGTGTGATTCCACTGTACTCAACAAAAGAAAGTAAAGAACAAGATGTGCTTTTCAAAGGAGCATAGAAAGCTAGAAAATCTCGTATCACCAGGAGTGAGCAAAGAAGCCTTGGATGGGGAAGAAAGTGAGTGGAAATCAATTTTACTTGCTTTGGTCTCACAATGGATTTTGCAAAGTAAAGGGTAAAAAATCAATCTTGTCAAATCAGTGAGTATTTATATACTTGAAGAAGTCTAAAGGTCTTGGATTGTGTATTCGGCCACAGAACATTCTTGTCCCCGCTCACATCATGAAGGGCTACAACATGAAGGTTGAACTCTTTCTGTACTGAGAGAACAGTGACTAGGAGTTCTGCCATGTTCATCATCAAGATGTGACCAAGGCAGAAGCCAAACCTGGTATTAGCTTTCGTCAGTCTCATTTTGAACAACTTGAAGACATTGCACCTAACAGAGGCCTCCTCCTCTTTTCCCCTCCTACTCCCCCTCCTCCTCCTCCTGCATCTGATGGGGTGCACTGGGAAGCTGGCTGCTAAACGGTATGACAAGGCTGATGTCCTGGGATCATAGCACACACCATAATGAGGAGCAAATGATTACTCTGACAGTGGCTTCATGGAACAAGACAGAAAATTCGAGTATGAAAGATGTGTGTCTTGAGCAAAGAGATACTATGTCATTCTCTGAACTTCCCTTTCCTGGGTATAGAAGAAAGATCACAGGTAAGTGCTAAAAGAAGATCAGGATAAGCAAAGAACTGTACCCTCTGTCCTGGGAAAGTTGGCCAGGAAAGTTGGTAGACCAGGAGGTGGATTTACAGGAAGTTTAATTGCAGTAAACTCAATTGCCTATTGTATGAAAATTGTCCAACATCACTTCTGGGTTCCATAAACTATAGTGAGTCTCTTAAAACATCTGTCTGGTCCAATTGCCATACTTAGACATACAGAAGAGTCATGAAAGCCAACATAAGTGACAGTGATGCCCCACCATGACACTTGGCACACTAAGCAGCGATATTAGTGGCTTTGTTCTTGTGAAGAAGTCCCCAAGGTGAGTTGACTTTTCTCTACCTCAGCTTCTCTAGCTGTAAATTTAATATACATTTTATATTTTATATCATATATTTTATATCATAATGTATTATAACTATTTTGTGTGACAATATTTGTGAAAGGTCTTTGCTCCAGGCCCAACATGGGAATCATATATTAACTGCTATATACATCTTTGATATAATAACAAAAGTAACCATCATTATGCTACTGTATATTAGACTTCAGGCAAATTAACACAGACTTGATGGCTATTGGCCATCAACAGGTATGGCCACCCAGAGGCATTCTAAAATGCCTCCAAAGCATTTGACCTTAAAGTCAGGATATTACCCAGATAAGCTTGATCTAACCAAGCAATCTATTTAGAAGCAGAGGGTATTTTCCAGCTGCTCACAGACCAGAATGTCAGGGAGATGTTTCCCTTGCTCCTGGTCTGACAGGAAGTAAACCTCAATGCTGGGACCTTCAAATACATGGCAAGGAACTCAGTGGTCTCTAGAGGCTGAGAGCAGCCCTTGACTGACAGCCAGTGTGAAAGCAGGGGTCACAGTCCTACAGCTACAAGGAACTGGTTCTGACAATAAGGATGAGCTCATAAAAAGCAAACATGACCCATAAAGCCCAGATTTAAAACTTGCAGGCAAATACATGTGTTAAGAATAATCCTGTTTGCCAAATTAATCACATTAAGAAATGCCTGAGACATTAGTGTTACATACTTTGGGGTGTGTCTATGAAGGCAATTTGAGAGAGGAATTGATGCAGGGTGGGGGAAAAGGGGAGGCCTGCCATGAATTTGGGGGAAGGGAGTACTATCCATCCGCATAGCCAGGCTGAATGAAAAAGGAAATAGGAGAAAGGTCAATGTTAGTGTCCCTTTTTCTCTGTTCCCTGGTCCACTGAGATGTAAGCAGGCAGCCTCAAGGGCCGGGGCCTCAGCTGAAAGCTGCCCTCTTCCATGATGAGTTTCCTTCCATGATGGACTGTATCTCCTTAATCATAATCCAAAGCCAAACTTCCCTCCCTTCAGTTGCTTTTCCTCAGCTATTGAGTCAGAGATGAAAGAAGGATCTAATACACTGTGGTTCCAGTCCCATAGAGACCCCAAAGAATCTAGCTCTCTGCACCTGAAATCCTGACTAGTGGGAATGATGACATAAGCACTTCGTGCTGCATTAATCTAGTAAATGTGTAACAATTTGTTGGGTAGCAGCCTAAAACTATTACAGATGGAAGGAAAACAGCGAACTCAGAAGCAGCGGTTAATATATGAGTAGTCACTGTTGCCCAAAGTGTAGGTAGTATCTCCATCACCCTATCCTGTGACTGGGGAAACATGGTCACTGGCAAGATCGGTCCACAGTGTTCTTGGCTCATCAAAAAAGAGTTAATTTGCAATACCAAATTTAATCTTCCAAGATGGTGCTGCACTGTATCTACTTGACTCACAGGAAGGTCAAGGCTGACTTGCCCCAAGAGTTACCATGCTCTCAGGCTGAATCATGAACTCCCAGAAAGCACTGTGTAATGTATAGACCATAACATTGCTTCTCAGTATCACAGTGAGACCTATAACTTAACAGACCTACTTCTCAACCCACGTTCCAAGGACCACTAGGAAACTGGGAAGGGTGTTTAGGATCTGTAGAGCAGAGCTCTGTAGTTGATTAAAGAAAAGAGAGGGCGAAGATGTGATTGGTAAGAGATTTGGCTTCTGTGTTTTATCCTGGTTTTACTAGTGGCTAACTGAGATGTTTTAGAATTCCCTTAGCCTTTCTGTACCTGTCTGTAGAGAGGGATTAAAAGTTTTATGGTTAATATAAGTCACTAATGCATCATGCCTATCTTTTTGTGAGCCCTAGGAAATAGGAGTTACTTATCAGCATGTGATCCTGACATGTTATTTTGAAACCCGTAGACTGGAATTTAATCATATTGTGAAGCCCCACCCCTGTGCCCAGAATAGACAGCTGAGCACACTTTGGTTCCTTCTTTCTGAACCGTAAGTGTCTGTTTATTGACTGACCACTCCAGACTGGTACACAGAGTACCAGACACATTAGCCAAAGCTAGAATTAAAAAGCCATCCTTTTCCTGTGCTTTTATCTTGCTTTCTTCATTTATCATAACATGAATTATGCTAGCCATGTACACCTAGTCCAAAACAAGAAAAATACTGTAATGCAGCAACATGTTAGTCTATATAACATGTTAGGTTACAATCTGAAAACAGATAGTGATGCTTGTTTTAAAAGAACGCATCATGAAGCCAAACTTACATCCATCATTCTTGTACGTGGGTACCTGAAGGGTTTTAGTGCAATAAAAAAATAAAAAAATAAAAAAAACCCACACACACATAACTAAAAACAGTTTGGGAGGAATAGGTTTATTTTGCTTATTGTTTCCATATTATAATTCATCATCAAAGACAGGACAGGGACCTGGAGGTTCCTAATATATAGGCCATGGAGGCATGCTGCTTACTGGCTTGCTCATCATAGTTTGCTGTTTTCTTATAGAACTCCAGATCACCAACACAGAGCTCACCATGGAAGGTGAGCTTGGCACTTCTGTGCCAATTCTTGATCAAGAAAGTGCCCTACAGGCTTAAAGCATTTTTTCTCAATTGAGGTTCCTTCCTCTCGAGTGACATTAGTTTATGTCAAGTTGCCATAAAACTAGCCACGACAGTGGAAAGGGGTGTTTAACTGTCATTTATACAGCTTTGATGATGGAATTGGTTACATTGCATTGGGTTAACAAAGCATTCAACGATGTACACAACTAGTAAACACAATCACATCCATACTCACAAAAGTGGATCTTTTAAAGGCGTCTTATTTCTATCCCTAAGTGAAGTGCTTTAGCATTTCCCTAAATTGCAACAAGGGACATGGTGTTAGCACTTTTCTGAAGATGACCATTTGTTGTATGGATTTATGACTTGCTTAATTGTAATATTTTTCTAGTAATTCTGTTACAGTTTTGGATTACCATAGAAAGGGTTTGTCTGAGATATTTTACACGAGACACCAGACTACTGTTTAATTGATGGTGTGTGTGTTTATATGTGTGTGTGTGTACTGTGTTCATGTTTATATATTTATGTATGTATGCATGCATAGTTGTCCCTTTATGTGTGGATATTATAGGTCAACACTAAGTGTCTTCCTCAATTGCTCCTTTCCTGTTTTCCTTTGAGACAGGGTCTCTCCTGAACCTGCCTGCAATTTGCCATTTTGGCTAGAATGTCTTTGCCCCTGCACAAAGTAGGTTGACAAGTGTTTGCTGCCATGCCCAACTTTTACATGGGTTCTGGGAATCACCCTAAATACTTGGCTGCAAGGCCTACACTTTCTGGGCCAATTTCCTAGCCCTAAACTGATGTTTTCTGAAAGAAAACACTGGCAAAATGCTCACAGCTCCTGTGTCTGGGCAAAAGCCTGACTAAAATGTAAGAGCTGGGAAACCGGGTCTGTTGTTAGAATATGCCAATCTCATTAACTTTTCCTCCTTGGTGTCTAGAATAGTGGCTACCACAGACAAAGGCATTCACTAAATAATCCCTGAATAAACAAACTCAGTGAGTGAATGGAATGAAATAAACTAGAAAATGCAGGAATGCTTCTGTTCATATAAATTCTGAGTAGAAAAAAGACAGTCCAGTTAAGACACAGACAGATTGGGGGGGGGGGTTATTCAAACTAGAAATATATGGGATGTGGCACCAGAGAAAGAAACCGTTGTTGGTAGAATCCATTATCACAAAGTTTTCATTCCCAAATGGAAATTTCCAGAGACTCTGTTGCAGACCATTTTGTGACTGGACATTTATGAGTATCAAGGCTTTTGCTTGAGTAAGTATGTGGCAATAGCGCCATCTTCTGGAAGAACTTGTGACTTTTAGAACAGTAGTCTAGACATTTTCATATAGCAAGTTAAATTAAGAAGCACCAGAAAATTATAATGGATATATCTTTCAAGATCATGTAGGCCATATGTAATCTCATACGTAATGATTTCCGTTAAATGATTGCAATATTTTCTTTAGAATGATATTAGTGGAACCTCAAATTCATCTCTCAGAGCAAGAACTACAACCAGCCATACTAAACTGCATCCTAGGTTTTGTGTAAATCTGAAACGGAAAAGCAGTTACAAATCCATTAACTGACCATCTCAGGAACCCTGTCCAGCAGAAATTTCTGCAACTATATCTGGGTCATACAACACAGTGACCACTTCACCTGAGTGGTTATAAACACTTGCTATCTGGCTGGTGGCACTGAGGTGAAGTTTCTGTTTTCCTTGGCTTTAATTGATTTTGTTTTGATTTAATTCACCATATATGTGTACTTCAGGGTCTCGGCAGCCCAGGAACCATTTTCCTGTTGATTGGATAATGCTTTGTTATGGGTGGATGCTATCCTGTGAGCCGTATGACAGCCAGCTAGATGCCAAATCATGCACAGTTGAGAATTCCCAATAGTACAAATCTCCTTAGTAAAAACAACTACAACTGTTTGCAGCCATTGTCAATATTTGAGAATGAGGGAAAGGGGCAAGTGGTGAACAATCACCCACAGTGGAAAGCCCTGGAGAGCAGCTACTATATTACCCAGCAGGGTTCTAGAATATACTTAGTACACATATGGGATCTGAGGTGGAAGATAAACGCGCTTCTATATCTAATGCAGCCAGTCATGCCATAAAGGAGAAAAGGTTAAGAGCATAGACACAAACAAAGAAACACTGTCTTTTCTTTGTCTCCCTTTCCATGTCATGGAGATGGAGCTAGGACCATAATAACAGAAAATTCTGTCTTAGCTGAAACTGTCCAGGTCAGCAGCAGACAATTTATGTTTGCATCTGGCTCCTCTGTCCTTGATCTCGGTAATTGGATATATTGATCAGTCTGAGCTCTAGTGTATCACCTGGCAAAGGTAGTAAATAGTACCCACCTGGGCAGTTGGCTGTGAAGGCTCAATTAGACGATGCAGAAAGTGTTCATTGCTTGGTGATTGGCATGTAGGACATGTTCAAAACCAATAGCTATTTTTAGAATCACGTTTAAGTAGAAGACAGGCAGTCTTCACACTCTCTAACCAACCCGATAAAGTACTCAGTGTGCTCTTATTATAAATAAGGTTATTGCTGAAAATAATTAAAAAAGAAGCCACTAGTCTGCCATTATAAACCTAAGTTTATTTGAAACTCAGTGGCAAGAGTTTCAACACCGTTTTTCAGCTGTTTGTGGATCCAGTCCCTCCACAATTAAAGGTGTAGAAGGAAGCGCTTCAGGTCTTCCGGGAGGAGGAGTCCAGTAATCTTATGATGCTGCCTGATGCCAAAGCATTTCCGGATTCTCAGGCGGCATAGTTGCATCAAAGACAGGGGTCCTAGAGAAAGAACGTGGGAAAAATGTTTGTTTTGCTAATTTAGAACTGCCTTTTCAATCATGCAATATATAACTTCTTATACAGAAACACTATACACTTGAAGACCGTGTTTCCTTGTTTTTACCATGTTTTTACCTTTTTTTGAGATATACTATAATTACATCAATTCCCTCTTCCCTTTCCTCCCTTCAAACATTCCTGTATACCCTTTCTTTCAAATAAATTCATGGTCTCTTTTTTTCATTAGTTGTTATTTGCATTTATGAAGAAGGCATTTTTTGGGTATGATCTCTCTTTTCCTGTATTTAACTAAAGATCATTAGATGTTTTCAGATATTTTTATCTATATGTATGTGTATATGTGATAGTATGAGCACATGCTTGAGGGTTCCCATGGAGGCCAGAAGAGAGCATAGCATCAACTATTTTACAGATGGTTGTAAGCTGCCACACAGAGGTACTGGGAACAGAACCCCAATCCTCTGTAAATGAAGGAGGCACTCTAAAATTGCTCGGCCATCTCCATTCCTTGTTGGATTTTAGTTTAAGACAGAGTGAAAGCTATCGAAAAGTTAGGCCACCTCACTAACAGAGGCTTAAAGAAACTAACTAGGGAATTAACAGCTATACAATAGTTCCAATCATAAAAAGTAAAACTCATATTTCATGGTGTTGTCTTTTACCTTACAAATTAAATCACAATTTCAGATGAAAGTATGTTCATAATATTAGCAACTTAAATATATTCAGATATGCTTAGCTTGAGGTAAATCATAATAAGTTCTTGTAATTAAATTGTGTTTACTTTTCTAATCTGTACTCTATGCATTCCCAAAACTTTAGCTCATGGGTGAAAAATGAACTAACATAAACATGCACAGGAAACAGACAAGAGTTAACATTTTAGGGTGATGGTTCTCAAGAGACTGGGTAGGAAAAAAAAAGAAAAGGAAGGTACTTTCTCCCTGGGGTACGTTACTCAACATCTTGAGACACTTTTTGATGATCATTAGTTAAGAAAATGTTAGCATTACTTGTTAGCATTTGTACACAGCATTGCTCCTAACTAACTCCAACTATCAATGGTACCAAGGTTTAGAATCCCTATTATAAAAGATAAGGTATGGGCAGTGGTGGAGCGCACCTTTAATCCCAGCACTTGGGAGGCAGAGGCAGGAGGATTTTTAAGTTCGAGGCCAGCCTGGTCTACAAAGTGAGTTCCAGGACAGCCAGGGCTACACAGAGAAAACCTGTCTGGAAAACAAAACAAAACAAAAAAGGTAAGGTATAATCACCATCCTCAACCCCAGTCCTTGCATCAAATTAAAATGGATATTATTCTTTGGTAATTTTTTAAACACAAAACTAGTCATAATAAATTTCATAAGTCAGTAGCTCTTGATCCATGGTGAAATTTAGATTTGGCTGGAGTTGGAGAAGTTTAAGCTATATGATGCTGTGTCCCACTCCAGAGACATTGCTTCAATTATTGTTGGTTTGTACTGTGCATCTGGATTTTGTTAAAGCATGGGCCCCAGGTCATTTTCTTGTGAAGTCAGTCTTGAGAATACATTTGAAATGATATTGTGGCTTCCACTGTCCTGTAGCCTTATCACAAGCTACAGATAAACTTAGTTATGGACCTCTCTGGTGATGGGGAACAAGAACTGAAGATGAATATAGTCAAAAGAATGTGTGCAAGGCCCTAGATGGAGCCCTAACAGCACTTTCCAAAAGGGATTGGTTGCAAGTGAAGGCACCATCAGATTTTGTTCAAGGCACAGGCGAGCAAACCTTACAGCACACACTTTGAGAGACATGGAAGTTAGTCTAAATTCATTAAGGACTTTTGGAGGATGTGACTAATCAGGGGCAACTCTGGGAGGTCCTCATAAAGGACAATGAAGAAGAGAACTTCAGAGCAAGCTTGTCGGGAGTCATTGCACATTTTCAACCTGTGCCACAAGAAAACATGTTTTAGATGCCAAGCACAAGCACGGGAGGGGTGGAGGATAGTATTCTTGAAATTCTTTCTTTTGGCCTCCAAAAAACGGGAGATCTCCTTTCCTAGCTTCCATGCCAAGCCCAACTCAGAACACAGTTAAGTTTCAGCTAATACTCCCAAGTTCCCATACCCTTGAAGAAAGATAGCAATTTAATTAAGTTGCCTCCCTGAGCGCAGAGCATCAGGTAAGCTGAATCATCAAAGAAACCCAGGGACAGAAACTGACATGTTCTATTTGTGGGTCTAACTTTTTGTGCTTGCCTAGGACCAGTTCTTGTGGGCAACTGGACTGTTAAGAAATGCCTCACTTGAATCCTAAAAGTGGCCCCTAAAGGCAAAGCAGAGGTGATTTTCTTCAGTGGCAAATTAAACAGGATTAAACCTAGAGCATTTCATTACAGGAAGCATGTACTCCCCCATCAAGAGACACTCCTGAGCCAGCAAATACATGGGCCTTACTGTTGCCATGTCAAGTGTGAAAACAAAATTAAGAAAAGTCTAGGTCTCTAACAACTGCTTGGGGAACAATGTAGAAAGGAAACACCACGCCAGGCATGGGGATGCACATCTTTAATCCTAACAGTCAGGCAAAGGCAGGGGGAACTCTGTGAGTTCAATGCTAGCCTGATCTATGTAGTGAGTTCCAGAACAGCCAGGACTAGGCACAGAGACCCTGCCTCAAAAACAAAAGAAAAAAGAGAAAAAAAGAAAAAAGGAAGAACGGGTGGGAGGAAGGAAGGAAGGAAGGGAAAAGGAAATACCAGTGAAGACAATCTGAAAATCTTATAAGATGATATGAAAAGGATATATTCATCCCACTATGTGACTTTGCTGAACCCTGAGGCACAGTTGCCTCTGTATATCACATTCCCAATATAAATATTAAAACCAGTATTTTAGAACTATGTTAGTATAAAGATGAATATAATTCTGGTTAGGTTTTATTCATCCTTCTTCTGTTTTAATAGAATTAATATATTTTAATAGAATTAAAATATTTCTGTGAGCCCCAAGGAACTGTAAGAGAAAGTAGCCCTATGTATATACATAGAAAATTTTCAAAACAAGAAATCACCAAGATGCAGACAGAAATGTCCAGTGATTATCCCACAGTTTAATGGAAAGAGAGCGCTAGTTGATTCCTTCTGCCTATATCAATCTTTCTTAGCCTGCCCTGCAATGCAAAGGCATGCAAGCAACTGCACGATAGGCAATTTCCCTAGGGCAATGGGACTAGGAATAAGTCCTTGAACCACTTTATCAGTCTACCCAGATCCAGCCCTACTTTTCAGTCTGTGGGTAGAAAATAACCAGCTTACTTGACATCAGACTCCTTCAGATAGGAAGGCCTACTTCAGAGTCCCACAGTCCAAAAACAAAGCACAGTCAACACTCTGGTAGAACAACTAAAAATGCAATCGGGTTTCCTCACAACCTAAAGGAGTCTTTGCTCCAAGAAATGTCTCTTCTCCTGTGCAGACCACTGTTTAGTAATTTGTATGAACAGCATGAGTTCTTATTTATGGAGGAGTGTGGTAAACTTGCAAGAGTAAATATATCTTGATTGGTGTAAATCATTAAACAAATACCCTAAACTCTTAGTTAACTATGTCTTACCCCCAGCAATCACATACTCAGTGATTTGGCTGGTATAAGGGGCAGTTCAGACATCTTGAGAAACCATACAATTCCTAGAAGGCGAATGCAGAATTACTCTAAAGCAGTGGTTCTCAGTCTATGGGTCCCGATCCCTTAGGAGGTTGAATGACTCTTTCACAGGGATCAGCTAAGACCATCAGAAAACATAGGCATTTACATTACAATTCATACACAGCAAAATTACAGTTATGAAGTAGCTACAAAAATCACTTTATGGTTAGGGGTCACTAGTACAGGAGGAACTGTATTAAAGGGTCAAGCATTAGGGAGATTGAGAAGCACTGCTCTAAAGCATGTCACATTTAATTTTAATATCAAATATTTTTAAATAACAGCTGACCTCTTTAAAAACTGGCCAAACAGCCTGACTCCAACACATCAAACAACAAAAGGCTAAGTTTACTTCATTAGCAATGACGTGCCTGGTTGAATTATCTCAGGTTCCCCATGCATGTTGAAGGCAGAGTTATAGACTTGGAAGTCAGAACAGAGTAAGTACCTGCCTCACACTAGGGATCAAAGGAGTCTCTATGGGTTAGGGCTTAGATGTAGGCAATAGAGAGGCACCTTCTCTCTGCAAGAAGATCTGGATCAAAGGACTCTCCAGGGGCACGAGGTCCACAGGACGTTTGCCATCAGCATTCTTGGCTTGAGCATTTGCTCCGAAGTCCATGAGCAGATGTACCAGCTCACCACTGGACATCCTGGCCACTACGTGAAGAGGAGAATCCAAGCCTTTGCCTTGATTCACAGATGCTCCTAAATAGTCACAAAACCAAAAGCCGTCAAAGAGCAGCACTAGCCATCCCCTTTCTCAAAACAAACACTCCAAAAGACTTTAAGTATGGGGAATTCATGATGAACATAATTCTGTGAGGTTGGGAATTGATTTTATTTTGTGTCATTTAATATAATAGGAAAATTGGGCAATGGATAATACAGCTCTGTTGGTAAAGTGCTTACCTTGCAAAAATGAGAATCAGTGTTTAGTCACCAGCATCCAGAGAAAAATGTGAATGTGGTAACACATGCTTATAATGAGCTGGACAGTGCAGACAGACATACCCTTGAAGCCAGCCTAGCCTAATCAGTGAGCCCCTGGTCACACTGAGAGACTGTGTTCCAAAATTCAAGCTGGATGGTTCCTGAGGGACAACATCTAAGGCTGACCTTCAACCTCCACAAGCATGGGCACACATGCACACACACGGTCACATTCACATACGCATCTCCCTCCCTACATGAACATGGAAATTTTGTTTGACAACATGACTGAAAGAACAATGTGAGCTGTATAGCATATGCCATTAATAATTCGCCACCACAGAGTATTATACACAGACATGGCACAATCAAGAGAAAGTCTGGGTAGTATGAAAGCTGACAATTCATTATTAATACAGTGTATGTATTAATACAGACCACGAATGAGGCTAGATGGAGAAACCCCGCATACATCAAGAAGCTGGGCAGCCAGCACTGCATTTAAAGCCATGGGACGTGAGACTGTGTGAGCTAGATCGTTCCTCGCCCCTCTAAGTTGGAATAATAGATTCTGTCACCACAGGAAAGGTGGCAAGTTCTCTTTAGGAGTAAGGTGGATTTCTGGGACCATCCTTACCCAATTATCCCTCCACCATCTAAATAAATCCCCACCCTTGCTCAGAGCCTGGTTCTCACTGAGGTATATGCAGGCTCCCACTTTTTACCTGAGCTAGGGAATACACACACACACACACACACACACACACACACACACATGCCTGGTCACCTGATCAACAAATAGTTTTACTTTGGGAGAGATGCCAAATATGGCCCTGACCTGGATACAAGTCTTGAAGCTTAAAAACTCTCCCTAAAATAATAGGAAGGAGGGAGAGTGGCAGAGAGAACTGAGGAATAAGAATTGCTATAAAACAAGCAAAAATAAATAGGCATGTGAAAATAGTGTGGGAAGAGACTCCTGGAGCATTAAAGAGGGTCACAATGTAGATAAAAAGTTGCCCTAGTGTCCCCAGTGTTGAGAAGGGGACCGGACAACCACAGGGGAATGAAACGGAATGATAGAGCATCCCTTCAAGGAAAAGAAACTGGGGCTGGAGAGATGGCTCAGTGGTTTAGAGCACCGGCTGCTCTTCCAGAGGTCCTGAGTTCAATTCCCAGCAACCACTTGGTGGCTCACAACCCTCTGTACTGAAATCTGGTGCCCTCTTGTGGTGTGCAGGCATGCATGCAGGTAGAACATTGTCTATCCAATAAAGAAATAAGTCTTTAAAGAAAAGAAAAAGAAACTGTTTATGTCATTATATATACAGTAAATAAATCTTTTAAAAAAAGAAAGAAAAGAAAAAGAAACTGTTTATGGCAGACTAATTCTCTAATTGGGAAGAACTGTGGAAGATGGGCCCCAAAAATGAAGAGTCAGCTACAACCCAGCAGCTTTGCAGAATTCTGTCATATAACTGTCCAGCTAGAGAGAGGCAGAGGACATGGAGGAAAAGCTTGTTATAAATGAGGACCACCCTGGCAAAAGGTATGGGTGCTATCATCACCATCTTCTTTCCTCCCTCATTGTCTTGCTAGTTAGAAGTGTGACAACTAAAATGTAAACAGTGTAGAACAATGTCCCATCAAAACAGTGGGGTCTTACTCAATCCCCCTGCCCATTACTCTCTCCTCTTGTGTGACAGGAGGATCTTTAGGGGTCAACTAATTTACTCTTCATTTTCATGATTTATTTTGCCTTACCTGACTCCAGGAGCTTCTTGGCACAGGCTACCTGCTGGTTTTTACAAGCCATATACAGAGGTGTTCCGAGGTGGCTGATGTTATAGTCGATATTGGCCCCATGAGCTGCGAGGGACTCGATGCACTTCACATGGCCTACAGCACAAAAAGAAAGAAAGAAAGAAAGAAAGAAAGAAAGAAAGAAAGAAAGAAAGAAAGAAAGAAAGAAAGAAAGAAAGAAAGAGAAGAAAGAAAGAAAGAAAGAAAGAAAGAAAGAAAGAAAGAAAGAAAGAAAGAAAGAAAGAAAGAAAGAAAGAAGAAAGAAAGAAAGAAAGAAAGAAAGAAAGAAAGAAAGAAAGAAGAAAAAAGAAAGAACAGAAGAGTTACAGCATAAATTTATTAAACAATAGTCTCTGTTTTGTGTGCGTTTAAATGTACTCCCAACATATCCATATTATTTTACTTAGAATGGAGAATCATTTTAATGCAACAGAGAGTAAATGTCTATCCCAAGCCATTAGGTCAGCTCCCAAGTGGAGATCCTAGCCCATCCATCTTCTCCCATGAAGGAAAGAATGTGGCTGTTTTTGCCTTAGTTTCCCCCAAACAGAAAGTCAGCCAAAGCAGCAGTCTCAACCATCAACAAAATGTCATTTGCGGTTGAGAGTGGAACTGCATCCACTAGCCACGGAAAGCAACCAGCAGTCATTTCCTTTTATGGATCATGTGTTTGGAACTAGTCTGATCGGGGAAGAGACATGGTGAAACGGGGCTAAAGATGGTCCTGAAGGAAGACATGGAAGGAATAACAGGACAGAGAAGGAAGCTTAGAGCCTGCAAAGGTCGGACGCACAGGGCCACAGTGAACACGGGCAAGTCTTAGAACCTGCCAACTCCCATGGAGTCAAAAAACAGCCTGGCAAACTAAGTTTGCTCAGAGCTTTAGAACTGTGAGCTAAAAGAAACCCTTTCTCTCCTAAGTTGTTTTCATCCAAGTTCAGAGCTGAATGGATAAAGAAAATATGATACAAAAATTATAACACAGAATTGTATTCTGTCATAAAGAAGAATGAGATTTTACTGTTTGTATGAAAATGAATGGAATTTGAGAGCACCATATTAAACAAAATAAGACAAACCCAGAAAGAAAAATATGAACTACACATTCATTCATATGTGGAACCCAGATTATATGTGCATACATGTTGTCTTTTGCTTTCTCACTTTCTCTCCTGTGCATGAACACATTCACTCTCTCGTCTCTCCTCCCTCCCTCCCTCCCCTCTCTCTCTCCCCCTCTCCCCATTACCCCCATTAAAAGTAGAATGGAAGTTACTTGAGAAGGAACACTGCTAGGGGAAGAAGGGCAGGAGAGGGAAATGGAACTGAATATGGTCGACGTACGTGATAACCTTGAAAGAAAATGTTAGTATGGAACCTATTGCTTCAATACAATTTAATATGGACCTTGCTTTCTATGACATCAAATATTCCACAAAGATCCATAATTTACTATGTATTTACCATCCTAGTCTAGAAATCTAGCTCTGAAAGGGTGATTCTCAAACATAAATGTGCATCAGAGGCTGGAGCAGGTCCCAAGAGTCTGCATTCTCAAGCCCTGTCATATGGATGCTCCTACTAGCAAAGCGTCTTTTAAAAACTGTTGCTCTAAAATATCCCTCTGCTTTCCTATTTCTGTAGTTAGAGCTTCCTTGAAGGACTGGGCAAAACCCCTAAATATTACCAGTGGATTTACCTCTTTTAGCAGCCTCGTGGATGGGAGAGGCCAGGTCACTCTCAGGGTGGGGAGCGGCTCCATGCTGTAGCAGCAGATTGACACAGTCCTGGCTGCCACTGATACAAGCGTTAAACAAGGGAGTTCGCCAGTCTATAGTCATGCCGTTCACCTGCAAAGAAAACCCAACTCCAGGATGAAGAGAGGGACTGCTATGAACTGAACTCGAGCTTAATCCTTCCACTTTCAAGGTGTTTTTAAAATCTTCTCTGAGTCTTAAATTCCATCTTTTTCTGTAAAATGAGAGCCACCAAATTTGGAAAGATTGTCATGGAAAAAAAAGAAAGTATAAAATAGAAGGCAGTAATAATGTTACTGAATGGTCTTTCTTCCCTGCCCTCCTTGGGGTCATGAATCTAGTAGGGAGGACTTCCATAGCATAGCTTCCAAATTAATGCCTCTATTTTAAACATCCATCCTAAGGCAGTAGCCAAAGTAATCTGAAAATGATTTTTAAAAAGAATTTTTTTTTCATTTAAGAGGATGATTCTCATGTAGATATGCTTAACAGATACAAAGGATTTTATTCAGCTTATTTATTAATGAGAGAATTGGCAAGATGGTAGGGTTAGATCAAAAAATTATATGGTTAGTCAATATGAAACTTAAGTATGTTTGCAAATAGATACAGAACTGGTTAACAAGACTGTAAAACTATAGATTTCAGAGTTAGTTTTTATTAGAATAAAGACAAATCTCACAGACATTTGCAATCTAGCATCCATGTCATGATGTTTGGACTACAAAAAAACAATAGATAGCAAGCCCAAATCCACATGGATGCTTCTATCTTGTCATATGGTCATGTGAATCTGTTAAGTTACTGTGAGGATAAAACTGAATTCACCACCACACTATCTTTCCAAGGAAGGCCAAGACCTAGGTGAGGTACAGAAGACACAGAGTGCAAATTTCAAGGAGATGCTCACGCTCAAGGTCCCATAGTGCCACAGGACTATAAAGTGACTGTTCCTTTAACGTTTCCATTCTAGTTGCTTCTTCTGTATGTGGTTTTGTCATAAATGACAAGAAACCTTCTCATCCACTCTAGTCTCCTGCTCTAAGAAATGGGTTAATAAAATTTGCCCAATTTCACTTCCAGACTTTTGTATTGGTTATGTCTTGTAGATGGAATCCCTTACTTTCCTTTAATTCACCATTTGGCAGACTGGTTCTAAGGTCCTTCTGTTTTAGATTAGACATCATTTCCTATAGGAAGCTCCTTTTGAACTCCCCCACTGGAAATAGACGAACACTTGTATGTGTTCCCAATAATCCCTGCTAATCCCATGACTCTTTGTAAGTTTCCAAACTGGCACAAACTCTTTCCATCCCACAGTGCACATTCCTTTACAATATGGCTCTGCAGCCCCTTCCATCACAAGAGTGGCTGCTAGTTCTGGAAAGGCTCAGTGCAGCAGTATAGGGCAATACCAGAACAGGGAAGTGGGACGGGGTGGATGGGGGAACAGGGGGAGGGAAGAGGGCTTATGGGACTTTCGGGGAGGGGGGAGCCAGGAAAGGGGAAATCATTTGAAATGTAAATAAAAATATATGTATTAAAAATTTAAAAAATAAAAAAGAGGGCTATTTTTCCAATACTTGAATGCAGGCTTGCCTACAAGACTTACTTTAGCCAATATGACAGTAGCAAATGGGAGACAAGAAAAAGGCCCACCCTCTTTTTCTTCACTTGCAATCCTGGCTCTCCCATCCTAGAGCCACTTGCTAATTCTAGGCCAATTCTAGGCCACTTGCTAAAGGATGAGACATTATACATGCTCTTACTCCAGCATCCCAGCCAACCCTAGCTGAAGCTCTCACCTTTTCTGCAGGATTTCATTCCCTGCCACCCAGAGACATGAAAGCAGAGATAGTACAATTACATAGCAATATGTTTTAATGCTGTCTAATAAATAAAATGGTTCATACTCTAAGCACTGCATTTGGAGTGGTTTGAAATAGACCCCATAGACCAGATGTGGTGGTGTGTGACTTTAATACTAGCACTCAGGAGGCAAAGGCAGGAGGATCTCTGAGTCAGAGGCCAACTTTGAGTTCCAGGACTTCCAGGGTACGGAAAAAAACCCAAGGAAGAGAAGAAGGAAAGGGAAGAAGCAGAAGAGACAGAGGCAGAAGAAGAGGAAGAGAAGGAAGAGGCTGAAGCAGAAGCAGAAGTACCAGAAGCAGCAGAAACAGAATGAGGAGAGAGGGAGGGAGAGGGAGAGGGAGAGAGACAGAGACAGAGACAGAGACAGAGACAGAGAAAGAGAAAGAGAGACACAGAGAGAGAAAGTCAGAGAGAGTGGCAGAGTCATAGAAACACAGAGAGTCAAAGAGGGAGAGAGAGAGAGAGAGAGAGAGGAGGGAGGGAGGGAGGGAAGAAAGGAAGGGAGGGAAGAAAGGAAGGGAAGAAAGGAGAGAGGGAGGGGGAGGGAGGGGCAGGGAGGAAGGGAGGGAGGGGCAGGGAGGAAGAGAGGGAGGGGAGGGAGGGAAAAGTACCTAATAAAAAGGTACTGGAAATTATTCAGAGGGATAGAAATAGCCATTCTTCATTTTGTGATGTTGTTTCTATTATTTAAGCTTCACATACCTGAGCTCCATGACTTATTAAAACACTTGCGCAGGACAGATGACCTCTGAGGCAGGCTTCATGAAGTGGAGAAACGTGATCCGCTGTGATGATGTTTACAGGCCAGCCCTGGAAGAAGAGAAATGGGCTGAAAACGCAGTACAAGGCAACAGTATCCTCGGGTTGGTTCTCAGATGTAATTCCAGTACTATGCAAATTCTTCAAAAAGTTAAGCTTTGGGCGGCGGCGGCGGCGGTGGCGGCGGCGGCGGTAGCAGTGGCTGCTCCAGCTGAAGGGCCATCAGCAGTGGAACCAAGGCGACACAGGGTCCAGTTAGGCCCTGCGCCCACGACCACTGACCTTCGCTGACCAGCCGGGCGGCAAGCAACTGCGGTTCTGCGGAGCCTTTCGCTGCACGGAAGCCACTTCAGAACTCGGCTGCCCGCCAGTCAGGAGAGACTCACCGCCATCTTGATCCCGGGCTCCAGAGATCGGTCAGACTGAGGTACACAAACATAATCCTAGGCCCAACACCGCAGGGGTCTGAGCCAGACGGGCGTTGGCCTGCACCCAGGCCCTGGGCTGTTCGAGTGGCCATCGGGGCGCCAACCCAGCCAGGAGTTTTTTTTTTGCCCCGGCCGGTGCACGCGCCGCCATTTTGCCTACAGGAGCCAGAGTGCTCGGGAGGGCAGAGATTGCTAACAAGCGTAGCCTGAGGCTAACAAAACGGGGGTCTAGGCCCCAAAAGGCACAGGACTGACCCCAAGAACTGGGCGGCTTGGTGGGCCATCTGTGTGTCAACCAGCCCAGGAGGTTATTAGCACAACAGACTCTCCAGGTGCTTTCGCGGAGCGCGGACGCGCACGCCCGCCATCCGGGTCACCTGGCGGACCCAAATAACAGACATAGCCCTAGGGGAACTTTGCTCGGACCTTGGCCTCCCAGGCGTTTGCCTGGACTCAGGGCCCAGGCGACAAGGCTAACCTAGTGTGCGCCAGCCCGGTTGGGGAAATCGGCTGCCCAGCGGAGTGAGCGGAGCACAGGGGAGGTCACAGCAACATTCACCTTCGGAGCTCCCTGGGGGTGCACACGGGTTCCACCTGGTCCACAGACACAATCTGGGGCAAGGCCTCAGGCAGAAGCCCCCAGCTCAACTCTCTCCGCTTCAGATCAGCCTGGGTGGCCGCCACATCTCCAGGTCCCTCAAGAGGCTAGTGGGGGCTTCCGGGCGGCCAGCTGGGAGAAGTCGGTGTGCTCCAATAAATCCTGCGGGCCCCAGCGGGAGCCTTCAGGTGCCTGCTTCGGGATCTGAACAGCCTGGACAACAGCACCCTGTCTATAGGCAGTGCAGAGTGTAAGCTGTACACCAGAGGCCAACGGGGAAGGGGCAGCTTGCACTGGTGAGTCCAGCACTGACAAGACCAAGTAACACCAGTGAGAGCCAGATGGCAAAAGGCAAACGCAGAAACGTCACTAACAGAAATCAAGGCAATATGGCAACATCTGAACCAAATTCTCCTCTACCAGCAAGTCCTGGATACCCCATCACACCAGTAAAACAAGATTTGGATTTAAAATCACTGGTCATGATGCTGGTACAGGAACACATGAAGGACATTGAGGAGAAAATGGATCAAAAGTTAGAAGCCCTTGCAAGGGAAACACAAAAATCATTGAAAGAAATCCAGGAGAATACAAAAGCCAACAAGGAGGAAATGCAAAAAACACTTAAAGAAATACAGGAGAACTTTGCTCAACAGGCTGAGGTCATGAAAGACGAAACACAAAAATCTCTTAAAGAAATACAGGAGAACTTTGGTCAACAGGCTGAGCTCATGAAAGAGGAAACACAAAAATCTCTTAAAGAATTACAGGAAAACACAAACATGCAAGGGAAGGAGCTAAGCAAAACCATCCAGGATCTAAAATCAGAAGTAGAAACAACTAAGAAAACTCAAAGGGAGACAACTTTGGAGATAGAAAGCCTTGGGAAGAAATCAGGGGACAGAGATGCAAATATCAACAACAGAATACAAGAGATAGAAGAAAGAATCTCAGATGCTGAAGATTCCATAGAAACCATGGACTCAACAGTTAAAGAAAATGCAAAGTGCAAAAAGCTTGTAACCCAAAATATCCAGGAAATCCAGGACACAATGAGAAGACCAAACCTAAGGATTATAGGCATAGATGAGAGTGAAGATTTACAACTTAAAGGGCCAGCAAATATCTTCAATAAAATTATGGAAGAAAACTTCCCTAACCTAAAGAGAGAGATGCCCATGAATATACAAGAAGCCTACAGAACTCCAAACAGACTGGACCAGAACAGAAATACTTCCCGTCACATAATAATCAAAACACCAAATGTTCTAAACAAAGAAAGAATACTAAAGGCAGTAAGAGAAAAAGGCCAAGTAACATATAAAGGAAGACCTATCAGAATCACAGCAGACTTTTCACCTGAGACTATGAAGGCTAGAAGGTCCTGGGCAGATCTCATGCAGACTCTAAGAGAACACAAATGCCAACCAAAACTACTATATCCAGCAAAACTCTCAATCACCATAGATGGAGAAACTAAGATATTTCACGACAAAACCAAGTTCACCCAATATCTATCCACAAACCCAGCCCTAATAAGGATAATAGGAGGACAACACCAATACAAGGAGGGAAACTCCACCCTGAAAAAAGCAAGATAGTAACCTTTCATCAAACCCAAATAAGTTAAGCAATCAAATTTAAAAAATAACGTCAAAAATGATAGGAAGTAACAATCACTATTCCTTAATATCTCTTAACATCAATGGACTCAATGCCCCAATAAAAAGACACAGACTAACTGACTGGATACGTAAACAGGACCCTACATTTTGCTGCTTACAGGAAACACACCTCAGGGTCAAAGACAAACACTACCTTAGAGTAAAAGGCTGGAAGACAATTTTACAAGCAAATGGTCTCAGGAAACAAGCTGGAGTAGCCATTTTAATATCAGATAAAATTGACTTTCAACCCAAAGTCATCAAAAGAGACTCTGAGGGACACTTCTTGCTGGTCAAAGGAAAAATACAACAAGAAGAACTCTCAATCCTGAACATCTATGCTCCAAATGCAAGGGCACCCTCTTTCATAAAAGAAACTTTATTAAAACTCAAAGCACACATTGCACCTAACACAATAATTGTGGGTGACTTCAACACTGCACTTTCCTCAATGGACCGATCAGGAAAACAGAAACTAAACAAGGACACAATGAAACTAATTGAAGCTTTGGACCAATTAGATTTAACTGATATATATAGAACATTCTATCCTAAAACAAAAGAATATACCTTTTTTTCAGCACCTCATGGTACCTTCTCCAAAATCGACCATATAATTGGTCACAAGACAGACCTCAACAAATATAAAAAGATAGAACTAATCCCATGCCTCCTATCTGATCACTATGGAATAAAAGTGGTCTTCAATAGCAACAGAAACAACAGAAAACCCACAAACACGTGGAGATTGAACAATACTCTACTCAATGACACCTTGGTCAAGGAAGAAATAAAGAAAGAAATTAAAGACTTTTTAGAACACAATGAAAATGAAAACACAACATACCCAAATCTATGGGACACAATGAAAGCAGTGCTAAGAGGAAAACTCATAGCCCTGAGTGCCTCCAAAAAGAAAATGGAGAGAGCATACATTACCAACTTAATGACACACCTGAAAGCCCTAGAACAAAAAGAAGCTATTTCACCCAGGAGGAGTAGAAGGCAGGAAATCATCAAACTCAGGGCCGAAATCAATCAAGTAGAAACAAAGAGAACCATACAAAAAATCAACAAAACTAGGAGCTGGTTCTTTGAGAAAATCAACAAGATAGATAAACCCTTAGCCAGACTGACCAAAGGGCACAGAGAAAGTATCCAAATTAACAAACTTAGAAATGAAAAGGGAGACATAACAACGGAAACTGAGGAAATCCAAAAAATCATCAGATCCTACTACAAGAGCCTGTACTCAACACAACTGGAGAATCTGGAGGAAATGGACAATTTCCTTGACAGATACCAAATACCAAAATTAAATCAGGACCAACTAGACCATCTAAACAGTCCCATAAAGCCTAAAGAAATAGAAGGAGTCATAGAAAGTCTTCCAACCAAAAAAAGCACAGGACCAGATGGTTTCAGTGCAGAATTCTACCAGACCTTCAAAGAAGAGTTAACACCAATACTCTTCAAACTATTCCACAAAATAGAAACAGAAGGAACACTACCCAATTCCTTCTACGAAGCCACAATTACGCTGATACCAAAGCCACACAAAGATCCAACAAAGAAAGAGAACTTCAGACCAATTTCCCTTATGAACATCGATGCAAAAATACTCAACAAAATTCTTGCCAACCGAATCCAAGAACACATCAAAACGATCATCCACCATGATCAAGTAGGCTTTATCCCGGGAATGCAGGGTTGGTTCAATATACGGAAATCCATCAATACAATCCACTACATAAACAAACTCAAAGAACAAAACCACATGGTCATTTCATTGGATGCTGAAAAAGCATTTGACAAAATTCAGCATCCTTTCATGCTTAAAGTCTTGGAGAGAACAGGAATTCAAGGCCCATACCTAAACATAGTAAAAGCAATATACAGCAAACCGGTAGCCAGCATCAAACTAAACGGAGAGAAACTTGAAGCAATCCCACTGAAATCAGGGACCAGACAAGGCTGCCCCCTTTCTCCTTATCTTTTCAATATTGTACTTGAGGTACTAGCTCGGGCAATTCGACAACATAAGGAGGTCAAAGGGATACAAATTGGAAAGGAGGAAGTCAAACTATCATTATTTGCAGACGACATGATCGTCTACCTAAGTGACCCAAAGAACTCCACTAGAGAGCTCCTACAGCTGATAAACAACTTCAGCAAAGTGGCAGGTTACAAAATCAACTCAAGCAAATCAGTGGCCTTCCTATACTCAAAGGATAAGCAGGCTGAGAAAGAAATTAGGGAAATGACCCCCTTCACAATAGCCACAAACAGTATAAAGTATCTTGGGGTGACTCTTACCAAACATGCGAAAGATCTGTATGGCAAGAACTTCAAGACTCTGAAGAAGGAAATGGAAGAAGACCTCAAAAAATGGGAAAACCTCCCATGCTCATGGATCGGTAGAATCAATATAGTTAAAATGGCCATTTTGCCTAAAGCACTATACAGATTCAATGCAATACCCATCAAAATCCCAACTCAATTCTTCACAGAGTTAGAAAGAGCAATTATCAAATTCATCTGGAACAACAAAAAACCCAGGATAGCTAAAACTATTCTCAGCAACAAAAGAAAATCTGGGGGAATCAGTATCCCTGACCTCAAGCAATACTACAGAGCAATAGTGTTAAAAACTGCATGGTATTGGTACAGTGACAGGCAGGAGGATCAATGGAACAGGATTGAAGATCCAGAAATGAACCCACACACCTATGGCCACTTGATCCTCGACAAAGAGGCTGAAAACATCCAATGGAAAAAAGATAGCCTTTTCAACAAATGGTGCTGGTTCAACTGGAGGTCAGCATGCAGAAGAATGCGAATTGATCCATCCTTGTCTCCTTATACTAAGCTCAAATCCAAATGGATCAAGGACCTCCACATAAAGCCAGACACTCTGAAGCTAATAGAAAAGAAACTGGGGAAGACCCTTGAGGACATCGGTACAGGGAGAAAGTTTCTGAACAGAACACCAATAGCGTATGCTCTAAGAGCAAGAATTGACAAATGGGACCTCATAAGGTTACAGAGTTTCTGTAAGGCAAAGGACACCATCAAGAGGACAGATCGGCAACCAACAAATTGGGAAAAGATCTTCACCAATCCTACATCAGATAGAGGGCTAATATCCAATATATATAAAGAACTCAAGAAGTTAGACTCCAGAAAACCGAACAACCCTATTAAAAAATGGGGTACAGAGTTAAACAAAGAATTCTCACCTGAAGAACTTCGGATGGCGGAGAAGCATCTTAAAAAATGCTCCACTTCATTAGTCATTAGGGAAATGCAAATCAAAACAACCCTAAGATTTCATCTTACACCAGTCAGAATGGCTAAGATTAAAAATTCAGGAGACAGCAGGTGTTGGAGAGGGTGCGGAGAAAGAGGAACACTCCTCCACTGCTGGTGGGGTTGCAAATTGGTACAACCACTCTGGAAAGCAGTCTGGCGGTTCCTCCGAAAACTGGGCACCTCACTTCCAGAAGATCCTGCTATACCACTCCTGGGCATATACCCAGAGGATTCCCCACCATGTAATAAGGATACATGTTCTACTATGTTCATAGCAGCCCTATTTATAATTGCCAGATGCTGGAAAGAACCCAGGTATCCCTCAACAGAAGAGTGGATACAAAAAATGTGGTATATCTACACAATGGAGTACTATTCAGCCATTAGAAACAATGAATTCATGAAATTCTTAGGCAAATGGATGGAGCTAGAGAACATCATACTAAGTGAGGTAACCCAGACTCAAAAGGTGAATCATGGTATGCACTCACTAATAAGTGGTTATTAACCTAGAAAACTGGAATACCCAAAACATAATCCACACATCAAATGAGATACAAGAAGAAAGCAGGAGTGGTCCCTGGTTCTGGAAAGACTCAGTGAAACAGTATTTGGCAAAACCAGAACGGGGAACTGGGAAGGGGTGGGAGGGAGGACAGGGGAAGAGAAGGGGGCTTACGGGACTTTCGGGGAGTGGGGGGGGGCTAGAAAAGGGGAAATCATTTGAAATGTAAATAAATTATATCAAATAAAAAAAAAAGACAAAAAAAAAAAAGTTAAGCTTTATGGTCAGGTAAAGCAGTCTACCAATGTACTATAATGTGAAAACAAAAAAGGCAAGAAGGGCGCATCACACTGCGCAGGGGAGAGCCACAAAGATAATCACAAAGGAAATGAGTTTCCCAGGCTCTGCTGGGGCTCGCCACTCAATGATTTCACTGTTGATTATGTACTTGTTGGTGAAGTACTTGCCATTCTCCTCAATTTAACATGAGGCGTCACCAAGCATTTACTGAGAAGGACAGGTATGACAGTGGATAGTGAAGGAAAGACTAGGGTGAGCCTCTGCTAACCTGACTTACAGTATGCCTGGGGAGCCCTCCAATGACTCTGGTCTTCTGGTGATAAACATCCCATGTGAGCTCCTGCCCTTTAGTGTGGGATTTGCTGATGCTGCCTCTTCTTCCTCCATTCTTTCTTTTCCTCTTCCTTTTCCAGTCTTGCTCACCCGCCCCTTCCTTATCCTCTCCTCCTCCTGTAGTATTCTTCCCCTCTTCCTCCACTTCTGCTAGTCTTCCCTTTCCTCCTCCTCCCTCACCTGTGCTTCCCCCCCTGGGCTATTCTTGCCCTACTCCTCCTCCCCAGTCCAATCCCTCTCTTCACCTTCTCCTTCTCTCTTCTGCCTCCTCCTCTTCCTTTAGAATGGGCTAAGGCATTACTTTATCACCAAGCCTCATTCCTCCCAAGATTTGATTCTAATTAAGAAGATATGCAAAGATGATAAAGGGTCCTTTCCAAGATTAAATGTCAGCCTTTACTGGGCTCCCTCCCTCTGTAGTGTTAGCATCACTTCTTGGCTTATTCTACTTAAACTCCTTGACAAGAAAATGAGGGTGGCCCCCGCCCAACAACCAACTAGGAAGTGCAACCACTCAGTCCAACAACTCCAGAGGAAATGGGTCTTGTCAGCTGCTGTCTCCGTGGGCTTACATCCACAGAGCTTCAGTTAGGCAAGTCTTAAAATGACTGCAACATTCGAGAGTCCCTGTCCCAGCAAAATGTTGTCCAAATTCCTGCCAGGGTCTTTAACAAACCACACATGTCTGTTGTTTCATGTTATTAACTCTGGGCCATTTTATTTTTACACAGCAAGTGGTGTGGGCCAAGTGATACAGGGTGAATGCACTAGGCAAGCCTCTGTAGATTAAAAAGTCCCGAAAGCAAAGGGACAATTGCATTCCTACACTAGGCCTTTGAAATCTCGAAAAGAGAAACGTCTGAATGTTTAGCCTTAGGATTTATCACTCTCTGGGAATACTTGTTGTCCAGAAGATGATAGATCATGAGCCAAATCCAAGAAGAACATGAAAAAGAAGTCCAGGAGCAGTTCCACAGCCCCAGTCCCACTCCATCTTAGAACACATTGTCCTGGGAGACATGGATACAATAAAAATACTTTTTTAAATCTATATGTGCTTAGGGTTGTTTTTAAATTTCGTGTGTGTGTGTGTGTGTGTGTGTGTGTGTGTGTGTGTGTGAAGGATGTGTTTTAGGTGTGCAGGTGTGATGCAGAGACACATACATGTGTGAGTTCAGGTGCATGTATCCTACTTTATCACCATCTTCCTTATGTCCGAGAGAGGGATTCTCGCTAACCCTGAGCTTTGATTGGTGATCAGAAAGTCCAGTAATTCATCTGTCTCTTCCCTCCCTACCCCAGTATAGTGCTTAGGTTGCAGGTGCATGTGACCAACCAAGCTTTTCCTGTGGGTTCTGGAGATTTGAACATGGGTCCTCATATTTGTATAGCAGATGCTCTTTCCCACTGAGCTATATCCCTAACCCTTGTGCATGGTTAATTTAATCAATGACTCAGATATAGGTTGTGAGTTTTCTTCCTGGAATAGTATAAAGTTTCCCAAAATTGTTCCAATAAAAGGCCTCAGTCTCCATTAACCCCGACACATATATTTTTTTATTTCTTGGACATTTATGACATTATTAGTCAGCCTGTGTATTTGGCCTTTACATTCTTTTTTTTATTTTCAAAAAACTTATAGAAGAACATTTTTCTAAAATAGTATAACATTAATCACATATTATATTTTTATGATATATGTAATTATTACATAGTATAACTGTATAAGTATTATGTAACTATATATAATTATACAATAATGCTATATAATATATAATTATAAAATATGTAATTATATATTTATATAATATAACTATAATTATATTAATTATATATTAACATATAAAATGTTAATAGACATATTGTTTATAGAATGCAATATAAAGTTCTTCAAAAAATGTTGGAACATGGTACTTTGAAAGTGGCCTTTATCTTCTGATCAGCAAGATCACACATTTTGAGATATCAAGTCACTCCGCTGACATCCCAGTACACAGGAGCTCCAATCAGAGCCTAGGAAAAGGTTCTGGGAGACTCACTATAATATGCTTGTAAATGAGAGGCTCCAATGCCCTTGACAGTCTTTCTCCATCCCTGTTCCTCTGTTTATGGGGAAGGAAGAGACTGTAGTTTCCCTTCCTCCAGAACCTTAAATCCCATGAATCCTCAAATCATGGCTCCCAGTGCCTGGACACAGGAAGAACTTACCTGATTGAACTAATTGGTTCCCAAGTATCACTGTGGACTTCACAACATAACACTTGATATTTGACCCTTTCCAGTATCATTCACTTATGAATTGTTTCATTATAAGGAAAGCACCACCACAGATCTTTTGGGTTGGTTTGGCTTCCATTCTCAGTGTTCTCCTATCTATCTAATCTGTCCCACTCAGCCTAGAACAAATGGTGGGTGGGGGCAGTTATTTGTTGCAAAACTGTTAACTGCAAATATATATAGGTCTGATGGCACAGGCCTACCATCTTAGCTGCTTGGGAGACTGAGATGGGAGGAACAAAATATCAAAGGCTGACTGGGCTGCAGGGCACAAAGTTCAAAGACTAACACCAGTAACTTAGTAAAACCTTGATTCAGAGGGGGGAGGGCCGGACAGCACAGTTCTGTAATAGATTGCCTGCCAAGCATGTGTAAGGCCCTAGGTTAAATTTCGAAACAAACACACACACACACACACACACCTATCTTCATTTCCTCCTGTGCAACAGAGCATGTGAAGAAGACAACTGTCCTTTCAAATGAATATTTTTTTAGTCATTTTGTTAATATAAACCCAGGAAAACACAAGGGAACACTGGAATCAGCCCCAGTGTGAAGCATTTTCCCATACATTAGATCTTCACATTATAACAGAATTCCTTTAAGTCTCCTTCTGAAAGCTGAGGACCATCAAGCCACAGCTGTACTTTCGGTGATCTTGTAATCTAACAAATTGATAGATGTGAATTATATAAATCCAGGAGGTGATTTTTAACCAATGACCTCATAGCTTTTAGTCCACAGTGAGTTCTGCTTAAAGAACACATATCGATCGGACGTCTGGTTTTTAATGGTTCTATTATCATTTGTCAACTCTTCTCAGCCCATGGCCACACACTGGTTGTGGTAGGTTGTTTGCACTGTACAAGATCAGCAACTTGACCAATACAGTGCTCAGTCCCCAGAGATTCTTATTACAACACAAAGTGTCACGTGTCCACCTAGATGAAGCCAAACAACCACAGAGAACTTTTAGGCTTTCCAGCCTTTCTGTCCATGGTTTCCAGTTCCTTCTATACTCAGCAGAAAAGAAGCTGATGGCCTCTTTCTCCCCTCAGGTTCACTCCCTTCCTACTCAACCAAGGCAATCACAGCCATTTCATGTGGCATTCCTATGACCCAGATCCCCACCTGTAAGGTCTACTTGCACCTTCCATGATCTTCCTTCACTGTGCTCTTTTCTCTGGGGAACAAATGTATGGAATTGCTCTGCTAGTCCTTGGACTTATGGGGTCCCTCCTTTCACCATGTGACCTTATGTTATCTACCGTCTTTCCTGTACCAATTCTCCAGTTCTGTCCCTGTCACATACTTCCCAGAGCCTCTGTGAAGCCATCATTCAATACCCTCCATCTTTTCACTATCCCTACACACACACACATACACACACACACTTAACTATGCCTTTCTTCTCCCCTTGCCTGATATTCCTCCCTACTATGCATTCGTGCCCAAGCTTCTCTTAATGATCTTAACAATGGAAGGGAAAATCCACTGGACGGTGAGAGACATTAATTGGGATTGGGGGGAAGAGAGTCAAGACGGAAAGTCCACCAAAACTAAGACTCAAACAAATGTCATAAGCAAACCATGATTGTATAGGAAACCTGTAAGCAAACCTGCTGCCTTGTAAACTCCACTGAAAAGAAAAGTAAAGATCACCAATGGCTTCTTCATGAAACCCAATAAGCAGTGCTCAGTCTGCCAAATCTGTCTGCCTCAGCTTTTGCTATTTATTCATTCTTGCCCTCCAGAAATCTCTCCTCTGACTTCTAACATACTGTTCTACCTGATTTCCATCTTCAGAGCATGGTTTTCTCTCTTTCACTGACTCTGACCTTTTCTCTGTACCTCTCCCAGCATGGGCTTTTCCCCAAACATTTTGTCTCAATGGTTTCCTTTTCTCAAAGTTCTTTTCTACATTGCTTGCATGTGAATACATGAGAACACACACAAACACACACACACACAATCATCCCTGGTACATTTTATAATACCACGCCAAGTCATAATTACCTAGGGACCCAACTAGCAGTAAAAACTCAGACTTTTCCAAGAGAGAGAGAGAGAGAGAGAGAGGGGAAGGAGAGGAGAGGAGAGGGGAGGGAATGGGAGGGGAGGGGAGGGGAGGGGAGGGGAGGGGAGGGGAGGGGAGGGGAGGGGAGGGGAGGGGAGGGGAGGGGAGGAGAGGAGAGGAGAGGAGAGGAGAGGAGAGGAGAGGAGAGGAGAGGAGAGGAGAGGAGAGGAGAGGAGAGGAGAGGAGAGGAGAGGAGAGGAGAGAAAAGTCTTCTCAAATCTTAGTTCTCTTGGTGGCATTAAGACCATGCTTGATCCCTAGAATTGAGACCTCAGGAGTTCAGGATGGCAGAGTGGTTCCCAAATTCAAATACCAGTACCAGCATCGGGACCTACCAAGCAGTATGAATAGCAGGCAGTGGCTTATCCCTAAGCTTCAATATGCTCATAGGTAAAACAGCTACAATTATACCTGCTGGGTAAGATTCTTGTGAAGACTTGGAAAAAGTGGATGCAAAAGTTTAGCAGTCAGTAGTTGGCAGGCCATTCCTATCTGGAATTTCTTCTTCTTTCTCATTTAGCCTTCAGCCAGTTACCAACTCCTAAATGCAAGTGAGTATCCTTGTTTCTGTCTTGATCTTTCATTGACCCTTTAAAGATGCCAGTAGGTATTTGTGCTAGCTAACTTTAAATCAATTTGACAACAGCTATAGTCATTTTGGAAGAGGGAACCTCAACTTTAAAACAAAATGCCCCCACCAGATTGACCTGTGGACAAGCCTTATTGCATTTTTCTTGATCGAAGATTGATGTGGGAGGGTGGGGCTCACTGTAGGCTGTGCCAGTCATTTTTAATTTATTTCTATTAGATATATTCTTCATTTACATTTCAAATGTTATTTGCCCCCACCCCCAAAAAACTCCTAACCTATCCTGCACTTCCCTGTCCTGGCATTCCCTTACACTGGGGCATCAAGCCTTCTTGGGACCAAGGGCTTCTCCTCCCTTTGATGTCCAACAAGGCCATCCTCTGCTACATATGCAGCTGGAACCTTGGGTCCTTCCATGTGTACGCTTAATAGGTGGTTGAAAGTGCTCTAGGAAAGCAGGCTGAGTGAGGCAGGAGTAGCAGCCAGTAAGTAACCTTCCTCCTCCGCCTGTACATCAGTTCTTGCTTCCTGGTTCCTGCCCTGACTTTCCTCACTGATAAACTGCTGCCTGGAAGTGTACCTTGAAATAAACCTTTTTCTCCCCAAGTTGCCTTTGGTGATTGTATTTTATCACAGCAACAGAAAACCCTAAACAGACAGGTAGGCTTATTCAATTTTCTGGGGGCTAAAAATCTACTTTTCCCTACTTGCTTGTGGTGAGAATTTACGGAGTAGCTGCTTGGCTTTGACTACATGAAAGAATCATATAGGAAGTTTTCAAAAAAAAATCCCAGTAGCCAGGCTGTGTGATGTCAACATAATGAAAGGAAGCTCAATTCAGCTGGCAGGTTGGTTTATTGCTACAATATACAGGCTTGAGCCTTGGCACGGTCATTCTCCAGGCAAGTGGTCTATCCCTGAGCTATATCTGAATCCTTCTTGTCTTCTTTTTTTGTTTCTTATTTCTATTTCCATGTTTGTGCTATTGTTGTTGTTGGTGGTGGTGGTGGTGTGTGTGTGCATGTTTGCATAGGTATGAGTGGATGTGTAGGTATGTGTATATACATGTGCATGTAAGTGCCAAAGGTCTATATCCTAAATGATCCTCAATCATTCTTCCTCCTTATTCACGGAAGGGGATTGTATCAGTGATACCCAGAGCTTGCTGATATGACTAGTTTTGCTAGCCAACTTGCTCAAGGGATCTCAACTCTGATTGTGAGGTTGGAATTACAGGCCACATCTACACCTGACATTTATATAGGTTCTGGTATGCTGTCTCTAGCTCTTCTGCTTTGGCTATAAGTATTTTAACCAGGTAGCCGTCTCCCACATAACTCTGGCCCTCTTTAAAAATGGGAAATAAGGGCTGAGTTGCACAGACTGGGCTTCAACATTGTCTGTAAGCTCTGCTGGCCTTGTACTTAGTCCTTCTGCCTCTGCTCCAGAGTATCTTACATTACAGGCTTGCATTACCAGGCCCAGTGATGAGTCAGCAATTTTAAAGGCTCATTCCAAACTGTACCCATAGGGATTCTAAGCCAAAAGTCTGAAGAAAAAGCTACTAAATTAAGTTCACTGTTATATCTATGGCAGCTTAATTACTTTCTGCTGACCAAAAAAACCACCACTGTTTTTTAATGTTTTTTTCCATTGAAGTAGAACTGATATGTTAAACAACCCACAAATTGTGTCACCTCAGTGAATTACCACAAAGAAAATATAGCTGTGTAACCACCAAAGAGGTAAGGAAAAAGTCAGGTACTATCCAGATTACCCACACCTCTGGTACCCAAAGGGTTTGCTGAGCTGATGTCTCCCACTAGACATTCAGTTTTCTCTCTCATGTTTAACATTTCATTAACAGACCCAGGAATCATGTGTTCTGTACATGTGTTTGCCACTTTTTAGTCAGCATGCTGGTCAGATTCCTTCATCTACTGTCACGGCTGTGTGTATGTGAGAGTACACAGAATATGTTCTTCCTTGCCGGCTTGCCTTTGAGCTTGGTCATGTGATCTGATTTACCCAATTCAATGTCAGCAGATGCAGCATATGCCGGGATTAGAAGGGTTCTGTCCTTGGACGGCTCAGCTCGCCCTGCTATGCAACAGCCTTTTGCCAGGAAAAGAAAAGCCCCCAGGCAGCCAGAGGTCAAAGAAGGATGAGAGACATGTGTGCCGCAGCTTAGAGCTGAGGCCAGCCAAGTCAGGCTTATGTCAACTGATTCAAACATTCATTAGCACCAAGTCATGGTTATTGTATCCTCCCACTGAATTCTGGGATGAGCATTTGCTCCTGAGTTTCGAGGTGGACTACTAAAGGTGGGTATTGGAAGTTTCATTTTATAAAAGCAGAGATTGATGTCCAAATATGACAACTCACTTAACTGACTTAATAGAATTTAAAGACCTGGCTCTAACCTGATAGTCAGTAAATACATGTATGTCAGATATAAACTAGCATCATTCCTGTTAACAAGTGATACATAGCGCTGAAGAGATGGCTCCCTAGTGAAGAGCCCTTTCTGCCCTGCTAGAGGACCTGAGTTCACTTCACAGCACCAACATGGTGGCTCAAAATTGTCTCTAACTCTAGTTCCAAGGAACCCAACACCTTCTTCTGTCCTCCTCAGGCACTGCACACACATGATACACAAACACACATGTAGGCAATATACCCATACACATCAAATAAAAATAAAACAGAAAAAAAAAACAAGTGGCACATAAAACCTTCGATGATCATTTTTCATACTATCCAAATAGCACAAATATTCTTTTAAACTGAGTAAACTAAACTTCTTTTAAATAGAGCTATGTGATAGAATCTATAATAGGCTGCAGCTTCCAAAAGTACCTTAACACTGTGGCTTGGGGTAGTATAAATTTTTCTTTGGAAATAATCTCTTATAGATGAATGTTCTCTTAAATAGGCCCATGAAATTGAGCTATTTTCTGAGCTTACTTCTATCTTTCTCTGCTTTTATGTGTCCTGTTATTAATAGTATTATGATACATAACAATCACGGATATCTTCAGTGAATCATAATCATTAAGAAAGTCTCACCCTGCTTAGAAATCATGGCAGTTTCAAAACCACAACTCAAACTTTAACAAATAAATCTAAAAGTCCATATGTTATTACATCACACATTTGTTTCAATTATGTTGATAGGTTTTCCATGACTTATATTTTATGAATTTAAATTTTTCTTTAATAATGAGTCCATAGATTTTGCAGGATTACAACAGAGTAAGATATATTGTTCTGTAAAAGGTCCTGGGGTCCACCCCTATCTACACACATGCATGCATGACACACACACACACAGAGAGAGAGAGAGAGAGTCACAAAGATATAATGATATCTTAGAGAACAGAAGTTTTCAAACAAAGACTTTGTTAGGATGTAAACTGCTCTTTAAATGGTATCTTTGCATAGGATTCTAATAATTTAAAACCAACGAAAATCAGTGTGTACAGGCAAATTCCACCTAAGGAGAAGAAAACTAAAATCAAACTGCTGAGAGTCGTGGGCAAGTGGGGATTTGACCAAACTGAAAATGTTACTGAAATTCTAAGACTACATATTTAAAAGACATTTTCGAGCATTTATTTTACTTTAGGAGTCTTTAGACCTTGAGCTGCTGACATTTAGAGCTGCTGAATTCTTGACACAGGCAGTCCTATGCACTGTAGGACACTTAACACGACCAGTGGTTTCCACCTACTAAATACATTAGCACCACTCTAGTATGATGACTGAAGGTGGTTCTAGCAATTATCCTCTCAGAGACAAAATTGCTGTGGCTGAAAATCCCTACTTTACATTATAAACTTCATTCATATGTTGCAAGTCTATGTATGCTTCTGGGGAGACGCATATGTGTGCCTTGTGTGCACACAGAGCCTAGAGGTAGACAACAGGGATCTTTCACTTTTGCTCAGCACCTTATCTTTTGATGCAGGGTCTCTTATTGAACCATCAACTGGCTAAACTGCAGCTCCTGAAGTCCGCTCACCTCTGTCCTCTGAGTGCCACCATTACAAACATGTGTCACTGTGCCCACTTTGTTGTTTTTATATGCATTCTGGGATTTCTGCTCAGGTCCTTAGCCTTGTACTGCTGGCACTTTACTAAATAAACCATCTCCCCCTGATAAATGTGCATGGTTTGTTTAGAAAACCGAAACAGCATGAATTACCACTTGCTGAAAATCCACTGAACAAGTATTTAGCTTGTTTCCCACTGTGCACTTAGGTTTAAAAAAAAAAACCACTGACATTATGACAGCCTACAATGAAGGAAATGGTTATTATTATAGTGAGATTCACTTCATCTTGCTGATTTTTCTGAGAGGAAATGTTTATCTTACTACCACTCTGTGATTTCTCTTTTATCATTCTGGTAGAGCAAGGGGTTACACTTGATAAGGTTATTATTATTTTTAGAACTACCTGGCTGATAAGGTTCCTCAGGGTCAGCAGCCGTCCATGGATTGCAGCATCATGAAGTGGAGACCAGTCAGACACCACATCTGCATGAAAAGGGAGAAATGAGTTACATCATGCTAAGACACTTAGACCTCCCAGCACCCAAAGTAAGGGCCAAAGAGGCAGACTAGAAAACATGTTGAGTGAGTGAAGTCAACCAAGCACAGAAAAACAGTATAACACAATCTAGCTCCTATGCAGGAAAGGAAGAAGAGACCAGTAGTCACCATAGGTTGGGAGTTAGGATTGGGGGGAGATAGGAAAGGTTGATTAGTGAATACTAAGTCACTATTTTATTGAGGAGCAAGACGCTGTGGTCCACTACTCCTCCCTAGGAACTTCCTGATACACATTTCAAAAAGGCACAAGATCTTTGATATTTTTAGCATTAAGAAACAAATAGTATTTGAGGAGACATATCTATAAGACATATTCATAATACATAGAGCAAGCCATTCAGAGTATCTCAAAATGCATACAATGTTTGTTTTTATGCATCCTTCAGAAAAAAATCTGATTTAAATTAATATTTTAAAGAGGCAAGTTGGAAGGACAGGTAGATGACTGAGCTCCCATTTTCATAGTGGTCTCAAAGGCAAATGGTCCATGTAGTTGTATAAGAGGTTTGCCAATTACCAGCATTAACTCTGATTGCCAGTCTTGCTTCCCACATGAAACACAAACTTTGGCATCTCAGCAAACAGTAGCATGCTCTAATAGTAGCAATCATATAATTACATACACCATTAGGCTTATAATAAAATTGAAAGAGAACTGTATCTATTTATAGGTTACCTTCTGTCCCAATATTAAGCACAAATCAGAATTCAGTCTAACCTTGAAATCATGGTATTATTTGTGCCCCCCAACGCGTGTGCTAATGTGGTTGAAAGAACAGTCCGAATGCAGACCCAGTTGACCTCTCTGAACAGTAGTCCCATGAACAAATTCCAACTCTCAATTTCATTTTGGGTGAAGACAGAAATATACTTACCCATGGCTCAAGACATATTAGCTACTATTATTATCTTGTCATGACACTAAACAGTGTCTTGATTACATCCCATAAGCATTACATTTAAAAGAGCAAATGTAGTGTACCACCATATAAGAGGAATGAATACATTTCAGGAAAGAAGCCTTGTAAACCCTATCCAACACATTAAGCTTTCCTTTGGCCTTGTAATTAAGTGTAGATATAATTGAATTCAGCATAGACCAGATTTGTTCCTCATCTCAGGCTGCATCTGATTTCTAGAACAAACAGATGCAGGAAGCTACAACGGGGGAGGTTTGCCTGAGTCTGCATCAATTCCAGCTCTGCCTTTCTTTGATAAGCACATCGTATGCAAGCAAGGTGCAAATGTCTGATGCTACTTGTTCCTTGCGTGAGCACTTAAGAGCTGTTAAAGCCCGAGAGAGCCTGAGAGCAGGGGTAGTTGCAAATACCTTGCAAACCGAAAGGCCATGAAAAGACAAGAACACTTAGTACCTAACTCGTGTTAGCTGAGGACTGCCTGCCACCTGGAGCCATCAGTGCCCTGGAAAATCTGTCCCAGTGAGCAAATTACTGTCCTTGCAGATGGACTCATTAAGCATTTAGTACATAAAAGGATGCTGTGTGGGCCGCCTACACACAGCCCATCCAGTGCTTTCTTACTGGGGTCACTAAGGTCTGCAGACAAAACACCTTAAGGGAAATGGCTTTTCCTGGCTCTAAAAATCTTAGGCTTGGTTCATGCCCAGTGTCCTCACAGCCTGCACAGAGGTTCCTAATTCTCTTGAGGAAAACACTGGTGCTTCTTCTATCTGGGGAGTCTTAAATTTATATTATAGATATAGAGAGATTGGCTTCTGAATTAGAATTTAAAAAAAAAAAACATTCAATACCACTCACTCTTCAGGTGCTGATAATGGAGGACACCATTTACACAAAATCTTGAGCAAGAAAAGACGAAATTTGAGAAAGGTCTTGAAAATCAGTTTTTGGTACATGTACAACTGAAGGCCAGTTGCTCTCTGAGTGTGAAATGATTAGCTTTTTTTTTTTCTTCCCAAGTACTCGGCTGCTAAGAAATATAGTTGTCAAAATCCTCCGCATCTTTAATGCTGTCTAAGATTATAATACTTGACAAGCTAAACAGTCCAGGAAGGTAATTTAGGGCCTAAATTACAACTCTATTCAGATGTCATTAAAGTACTGCAATGATATTATTAAAGGAACATTAAAAACTGAGACTTGGCTCCTACTTATTCATCAAGGAAACATTTTTCTTTGTTACAGCAAATACAGAATAATGTTCCTTCCAAGATCAAAACCAAGTCTATTTGATGCTTTGAAATCATGCAGAATTCACCATTTACAGAGCAGAGACATGCTGTGTCTTTTAGAAGTAGAAAGCATGTTCGGGAACACACCACAAGGCTAACAGTACTAATGCCCATCTCTAGATTGCTAATGAGCATCTTCATTGATCTATAACTCACATTAAGGTCTGCCCACTGGAAGGAAACAACCCAATGCTTTTCCTTATGAATACAGACTTGTGCAGCCAACACCACAATCAGTCTCACACCATTTTCCTTACCCTGTGAAGAAATCTCAGGGCCATTAAGATTCACTCCACATCAGCACCTGTGCTAGCCCGACAACCATTGATCTGTTTCTTGTCTTTACGGATTTGCCTATTCTGGACAGTTCATCTAAGTGAATCTCTGCAATGTACTGCTCCAAGCTGCATCCACCCTGTAGCATGCATTAGCACTGCATGACATCTTTACTCAAATACTCATTGTGTGGATCAATTACATTTTAGTGAACTGTTTGTCGGGTGAAAACAATTTGTGTTGTTTCCTCTTCAGAGTTAGCAAAATGCTACTACAAACATTCTTTACACATTTGGGGGTAGATCTGGATTTTTAAATTATTTGTGCCTATCCCCCAAAGAATGGGACTTATATATCATATCTTTAGCCTCTTGGGAGTACTTTCCAAAGTGGCCGCCCCAGCATATGTTTCCATCAACAATATACAAAGCTTCCCCTTCTAAATCCAATGCCATTTTGGTATGACATTTGTTAAGCCCATGCTCCCACCCTGAAGAAAAACATAGGCCTAAGCCTAAACCTTTGTTAACCTTATACAAGGACTCTGCTCTCAGCAAATCTCAGAGCATTGAAGTATGTAAAAACCTAAATGCTGATATTAGTCATATTAACACATTAACACTTTTCTAGCATTGACACAGCACAGCTTGTGCACGCAAGAGGGAAGGGAGAGAGGGAGGGAAGAAACAAGGGAGAGAAGAGGACAAACAAACATCACAATTTTGCAGTGTAGAAATAATCCACATATCCTTTTGCTCTATAATCATTGAACTGAGACTTGCTTCTTGTGAGAGTCAACAGAGAAAGACCTAGAACACATGCTCTAGTCATTTTTAGGGCGCATGCCTGGAGTAGGCAATGTGCTACAGGTTTAATATGTGGCCAGTTACATCCTAAGGCAACCTCACAACTGCCAGCTGGAAAAAGCAGAGCAAGGCCTGTTTTCCTATCAGGCTAGGGATGATGCTCTTGGTAGGAGACTGTCCATGACATGACAGAGAGATCCAAGGCCACAATTCCCCCCTTTTAATCAACCCTACCAGAGTCTTTGAAACCTAAAAGTCATTATAAGCAACAGATTATAAACACCCTTGGCATGGACTGAGTATTCATTCATAGTAGTGGTTCATCTATGGCCTATATTTGGTGCTTTTACTGCCAAAAACAAAAGAAATGCCAAATGAGGTAATACCATGAATCAATCATTGTACCTTATGGGTAAACTAGGGGGATGGACATCTTATAACACAATTATTCCACAAGTTCTCCAATTAGTGTCATTAAACTTGCCCTTTAAAAGGAAAGTATCTCTATCAAGCCTGAGGCACATTAGGAAGGTTGCTGTTTCATTTTTATTATACTTTCTGGAACAATTTCTAAGATTTCCATTATTTCAGGAGAGATTTAAAGTGCACTAATTGCTCCATTCTGAAAAGAGCTATTAAGAAAGTTCCAAGAACATTAGTAAATGTGAGGCAGTAGCATAAATCCATTTTAGGAAACATTTTGCAAGGTTGAAAGTGGGAGGGGGAAGTTGCTCTGAAGTGGCTGGAGCACCTGGGATGTGACAAAGGCACATTGAGGGGCATGAACTAATACTCCATCACTGGAGAAGAATCCTGATATGGGGAGGGTGGAGTGATCATGAGACCTCTTGAGCAAGATGCTCCGGACTACTCCATCTGTTATCCAGCCCCTTCCTCCCTTCCCTCACCTCTCCTCCTCTTCCCCTCTCTCCACCCTCCTCCCTTCAGCTCTCCATAATTTCACATCTTCACCTCTTCTGTTTATAGAGAAAAGACGCCTTACCTGCTTTCTGCTTAAATGTGATTTTTTTTTCTAATAGGGTGGACTCAATTTTGGAAAGAAAGAATTTTCCCTGGAGATAAGAGATTTCAGGCAAACAACCAAAGACAAACCAACTTGTGTCAGAGAGATGGCTCAGCAGGCAAAGGTACTTGCCACCAAGCCTGGTAACCTGAGCTCCATCCCCAGGATCTACAAGGTGGAAGGACAGAACCTACTCACACAAATTGTCCTCTGACCTCTACAGGCACATACCCACACACATACAAAAGGAACAAATGTAAAACAACTTTTTAAAATCTTAAGGGTAGACGTTAATAAATGGATGATAGGTAGAATTGTAAAGGTTAATTTACCCTTCAATGCATTTTGTGAAGTGTCTACATGTAGAGTGAATGAGTTTCTTAGAATGTTGTAACAAACTACCTCACACTACTCCAATTTGCTTACTACAGTTGTAATGCATTTTCTTTTAGTTGTCAAGGCTAGAAGTCTAACAGAAGACTGAAAGCTTCAGTAAGGCCATGCCCTTTGCAAAGTGTCTAAGAAGGAATCCTTCCTCACCTCCTCTAGCATCTCACACTTGATGCTCAGCCTTGGCTTTCCTTGGTTCCTAGACACTGTGCTCTAATGTCTGACTCTTGATGCATAGCATCCTCTCTGTTCGCTCTCCTTTTCTTATTGAAACACCAACCTTGTGGGATTAAGGATTCAAGCCATGTTATGGAGTCTTCAGTTTATCTGCACCCACTTATTTTCCCAATGGTAGTCCCTTTTTGATGTCAAAAGGCTAGTTGGGATTTCAAAGGATCATTTGCGAGGTATAATTCAATTACTAACAAAGTACTTTCTGGGGAGGAATGCCACTCTTTCCCTGTCCCTGGTACACCAGAGTCAAGCATTAAGTAAATCTCTGTGAAGAGTTGGCTGTCCAGCATCTGATCCTTTTCTCTCTTCTGGAGAAGAGGAGAAAGAAAAAGAAAGACCCATAGCCAGCCCTATGCTTGCCTCTGATTTGTCGATGTGCCAGAGGACACCTTCAACTGAGCTGAGTGTCTTAGAGCCAAGTTAAGAAACAACATTCTGAATGTTCCACATTCCACACTTCACCAAGGTCAAGGCCTCAGAAGTGTAAACAAATGTAACCAGCTACCACAGAAGTTTCCCACCCCCACCCTAAGCTGAGAAAAACTGGTTCAAAGCAGAGAGCAAAACAGTCTACTTGAAAAGAGGGAAGACCCTGGGAGGGTTGCATGGGAGCAGTGGTTGGCTACATTGGGTGTGGGAAATGGGGAGAAAATGGTCATTGTGGGTCAGAGAAGGAGAATGTAAGCAAGCAGGGATGTCCAAGTGTCCAGGCATCTATCCTGTGATTTCCATGTCTTTGAAAACTGCTTGGGACTGGAGAGATGGCTCCGTGGTTAAGAGCACTGACTGCTCTTCCAGAGCTCCTGAGCTCAATTCCCAGCAACCACATGGTGGCTCACAACCTTCTGTAATGGGATCCAATGCTCTTTTCTGGAGTGTCTGAGGACAGCTACAGTGTACTCATATAAATAAATCAATGTTCTTAAAAAAAAAAAACATTATCCCTTTAGGTCCCTTGGAATAATAACATCAAAAAAATCCCTTCCCTTCCTAATTTTTTTGGTTCAACTTACTGACCCCACATGCCAATTCTGGGCCATTGGAAAATTTCTCCTTTCACTGAGTTTCAACCACAAGCCTTCTGCAGAACATTCTGAGGCTTCTCACACTCAACCTGTATTCACTTCAAACCTTAGCCCCATATCACCAGGCTATGTGGATTAGGCAATGCCACTCACAATTTTATGTCAAAAAACAGAACCCCAGGAGAGCTAGAGAGATAGTTAATTGATTTTTTTTTAAAAAGGGGGGGGGGGAAGCTTGCCACATAGGCAAGAGGACATGAGTTCAGATCCACAGCATCCCATTTAAAAAAAAAAAACTACACCAATGTGTCTATAATACCAGCGCTAGGAAGATGGTTGAAGGGAGGATCCCTGGAGCTCTCTAGCCAATCACAGTTACTGAATCAGTAAGCTTCAACTTCAGTTGGAGACCCTGCCTCAAAAAATTAAGGTGGAGAGAAATTACAGATGATGCGAGCCATTGACCTCTGGCCTTCACGTATCTGCATACACAGGTATACTTACCCTTTTGTACACACACGCAACATGAACATATAACAGAGTGAAAGAAAGGAAACGCTGTCCCTCACCCCTCACTGCACTAAGCCAGCTCTCCTTCCAGCTTCCTTCTTACCTGGCTCTTCTGTCTCACCTATTTTGAGGTTTAAGAAAAAACAAACAAACAAACTTCACAATTTAAGATGCTTTCTCTCATTTTGCCACAATATTGAATCAAATGGCACAATCCAATTTCTCTTTCCTTCAGAATTAAAGCCCTTTCTCTGTCATATCTGAAGTTTGACCCAGGTATCAGCTGTATCCTTGGATTTGTGCAGTGGTTCCTAAGGTGTGGTCCCTGAAATTCCCAGTCTGTATCATGTAGAGACTGCTTGAGGATGAAGATACACAAGCTTCAACCCAGTCTTGTCACTTCCTCAGCAGCAATACACCTAACATAGTTCAAGGATATTGGCTGGTTGATGGACTTTAGAACTGAGACTTTTTAAACGCTACAAAGACTTCCTCCAGGCACGTGTTGCACCCATTGGCTGATGCATTGGCTAATACAGAGTCTCCCACATTCACTCACTGTAAACATTCACAGGTCCATCAACCAGCCAATATACTTGAGAAACCCAGCTTCACCAAAAATGAAATATTTAAGGGAACTTTTAATAAGATAATTTTTAGCAATTACAATGTACCTATAAGACTAAATACACACACACACACACACACACACACACACACGAACCTGAAATCTCAGCACTTCAGATGCTAAACCAGGAGGATAATGAGTTTAAGGTCAACCTGAACTACACAGGAGACCAAAACACAGCTACTTATAAGTAACTCTTAAACCTCTTATTTAATAAGTAATATACCTGAACCAAAAAAGGGTGAGTGTCTCCTTGGAGCAAAAGTTTTCGCCACTGGAAAATGCTCTGTAATAATAAACTTGTCTCACATTTATGACTCTACAGATTAAGGTATTTTTGAATAATCACATAAAGGATGAAGACTAACAATCAGTGGACATCTGTCCACCAGCTACCCTATGGAAACCCCACAGAAAGTCCTACTGACATAGCCCAGCTCTTGAACACATTAACCATCCTCCCCAACACTCTGATTTCCCATGTTCTATGACTCACCCCCCATCAATGGGTTTGAAAGAAATCTCAGGTGAGGAGAGCCTCCTGGCTTGTCATTTCTGCCCCCTTGTTCACCATCCATGGTATCTTCCCAGGCCAGAAAACTCTTAGGTTCCACTTCAGTTGTTCAGGAAAATTCAAATGCCATGCTCCCGGTGCCCCTGGGAAATTCCAATTCTGTGGTTGGTTGAACTGCACAAGTCTTGGTCCAGGCAGTCTGCGGCAGAGAACAGCACAGGCAGGGTAATGTGAGTACTACCTGTGGTCAAACAGATTCCCATGCAGATACACACACACACACACACACACACACACACACACACACACCACTTAGCAGGCTGGAGACAGGCCAACGTATACAACAGCCCCCCAGGTCTCAAGTCTGAAAAGTTGCTGATGTCACGTCCTTTTCTACACTGAGACCAATCAGGGAGCAAGCCTTAGAGTTTATCAGAAAGGAAATCCACACTTTGTAACTTTTGGAGCATGGAGGCAGCTGGGTGTAGGAAGAAGATGTAACAGCGACAGAGGTCTGTTTGCTACTTTAGGGGCTACTCAGACAAGCCCCAGCATCCAGGAGCTGAGAAAGCTGCTTTTGCAGCGGCTCAGAGAAACTGCTTGCACATGAACATGCACAGCCCAGCCTGACCATCTGCACATGTGTTTTCAATTTTGCTGGGAGTGTCTTGTGGAAAAATGTGTCTGTATGTTACAAAAAATGCAAGGGGTAGAGGTGGGAGAGGGATAGAAAGAACTTGTTTTCCAACTGGGGGTGGGGACGCTGCAAGTTCATGCCATGCCTTATTTTTGCACTTCCTGCACAGATTTGGATTGAACTTATGAATAAATGCATGGCAGGGTCACCACAGGTGTGGGAGGGAGTTGCTATCTTTCGTTAAGGTACCCTCAGTCTGCTTCCACGAATGTTAAGGTTTCAGTACAGTACGGGTGACTTTTCTCTTTTCATTTTCCACGGGACTCCCAGGTGCTGGTTTGGCTCAATCCCTGGTGTTGCCACCACCCACGACTTTGAAAGGAGCCTGGTGTGAGCAGAGCCTCCTGGTATCAGGAGCTGCTGCTTTTCCTGCCCACCACCCCCACCCCTCTACCCCCCTACCCCCACCCCCACCCCCAATCTCTTCACCATCCATGACGCTCTCCTGTACCAAGAAACCTCACGCTCCATGTCACTTGCTCAGGAAAGACTCCCTCTTTTCATCTCGTGCAGGTTAAAGAGGATGCCCGACCCTCAGAAGCCTTTGAGCTGCTCTCAAGCACCAGCTCGCTCCCAAACGCGGTAGATTTGTTTCTGTTTGAGATGTGTGGCTTCTCAATTGAAACAGTTAGTAACTAATTTTTTTAACCGCTTTGTGCTTGCAAGTGTGCTTGCTCGCTTGCTTTTGTTCAGATTGAGTATGACTGAGGGTAGCCTCAAGCTCACTAGATAGCCCGGCTAGCCTCAAACTTGTTGCGAACCTGCCTCCATCTCCAGAGTACTAAGTAAGCTCACAGGTGCACATTGCAACACCTTGTGGCATCTTTCATAATTTTAGTGCATGCCTTTGTACATATCCAAAAAGAAACCCAGTAAAACAAAACAAAGCATTTCCTTGCTAACCAATGATGCTAGCAGGACATTGCCATTTCTTGGACTACTAGATCAATATTGTAATCAGTGTTTCTGCACACATTGCTTTGGCCGAACTTGCAAGTCTTTATGGAGAAGAGATGCCTAAGAATGGAAGTACTGGTTCAAGGTTATGTTTTTATGGGGCTGGAGAGATGCCTCGGTCCTTAAGAGCACTTACTGCATCATGAACCTCACAGCTGCCTGCAACTTTTGTAGGGTAAAAGGTCAGAGTCCACTTCTGTGCGTGAAAACCTACCAAAATCCACCAGTCCCTGAGCTCAAAATTCCACCAATCCCTGGGCCTGGCTTGAAATCCCGCCAATCCCCACCCTGGAAAATCTCCACCCTGGAAAACTCTTCCCCTGAGAAACCTGCTCAGTTCCCCCCCCCTTCTTCTTTCTTGAGCAGAGACAGGCACCCTCTTGCCCCTTTCTCCATAAATCTTTTTTTTTTTGTGAGGTTTGTTGTAGGGTGTGACTATGTGGTGTTCTTTGTTTCTTGACTAACCCATCGCCTCAGAGCTGTACCACAACGCTAGCTCCATGATATCCAATACCATGTTTTGGATATCCCTTGTCACTCATGTTCACATACTCACACACACACACACACAGACACACAGACACACACACACATATCAATTTAAAAATTTATAATGTTTTAAATATGGCTGTCTCCTGAGAGGCCATGCCAGAGCCTTGTGAACACAGAGCAGATTCTCACAGCCAACTATTGGACTGAGTACTGGGTCCCCAATGAAGGAGGTAGAGACAGGACTGAAGGAGCTGAAGGGGTTTGCAGCCCCATAGGAGGAACAACAATGTCAACCAACCAGACTCCCCAGAGCTTCCAGGGACTAAACCATCAACCTAGGAGTACAAGGAGTACACATAGCTCCAGCTGCATATGTAGCAGAGGACCACCTTGTCGGGCATCAATGGGAGGAGAAACCCTTGGTCCTATGAAGGTTGTATAGATGCCCCAGAGTAGGGGAATTGAGGGTGGGGAGGTGGGAGTGGAGTGGGTGGGTAGAGGAACACCCTCATAGAAGCAGGGGGAGGGAGGATGGGATGGAGGGTTTCCTGGAGGGGAGAAAACTGGGAAAGTAGATAACATTTAAAATGTAAATAAAGAAAATATCCAAGAAAAAAAGAAAAAAGTATGTTCTTACACATGTGACAAATGATGTGAAACCAAAGATACACACACACATGACTAGATACAAATACATTTGGGAAATTCTGAAAAAGATCAGTAGGTTTTTTTTCCCCAGCACATATATGCATGTTTGGTATGCATGCATATGTTCATGTGTGTGAGTAAATGTATGTGTGTACGTGTGCATATGGAATCCAGAGGCCGATGTCAAGTGTCTCTCTCAATGGCTCTCTACCTTATGTATTGCTGCAGTCTCTCACTTAACCTCAGAGGTCGCAGCCTCAGCTAGTCTTCGCAGCCAGCATCCTCTGGGGATCCTCTGTCAAACACCAGGATGCAAGCAAGCCTCCATACCGGCATGGAATTTACATGTGATCCGGGGATCGGAAGTCAGACCCTCAGACTTATGTGGCAACCACATAACTCACTGAGCCATCTATCTCCCCTTCCCAGGAATAATTGACTTCCGGTTATGACATTGTACTGTTGCAAAGATCACCATTGAGGGAAGCAAAGGGCACAGGAGAGCTTGTTTTATTATTTCTTGAAACTGCACATGAATCTATAATCTTCTCAGTAGAAATTTTAATTTTAAAGAGAGGCTGCTCATTTAAAATCGGGATAAGTGCAGCCAAATTGCTTACTGTCTGTCTTCACAGAAGAAAGCTATGTGCATGCAAATCCTTCAATACTGTACCAGGAGAGACACACAGAACCATAAGCATACTTGGCAGAAAGTAAGAAATTTACTGCCAACATAGACGGGCTGGGAGGGATTTAAACAGAGGGCCATCGTAGGGCAGCAGGATACTACTGCCATTTGTGCCCACTTAAATCTTCACATTCCAGCCCATTCACATTAAATTTAGTTTGAATAAGATGCGATTTCTCCACAGTCAAATCTTAAGTTTCAAAACAGCCATAAAGGACATTCCCAAGTTGTTACACTAATATTTGGAAAGGAATTCAGCAGCTTTGAATCTTTTCATTGTATTTCTTGTGTGGAGCACTGCTAGCAAATAAGATGGGAGCTGGGCTTTTAAACTGCTTGATAATAGTTTCCCTAGAGGAGAACTGCATGCATTTTAAAAACTAATTTAAAAATCTGAACTATGCTTGAATGTGTATGAGCTATGATTATAGAAAAAAAAAATAAGATGCTTGACTATAACCCAGAAGACAGCAATAGTAAGCCCTATTGTACCTGTAAGTGTGTGTGTGTGTGTGTGTGTGTGTGTGTGTGTGTGTTCAGTGAAATTGTTCCAGGTTGGGTAATAACGACAACGGAAACACTGTAGTGTGTAGCAGATGGCAGGGCCACACACATTCAAAGTGGCATTGTTCACAGGAGTCTGTGTCCATGCCCCACCCTCACTTAGATGACCAAATCACACCCCACTTACAGATTAGTAGCCCATTTATCTCTGAGGATTTGGGGATCCTTGAAAGTGGCTTCCAATGGACAAGTATGGTGGCTCGCCCCTGGAATCCTAGGTTCCCGGAGACTGAGGTGGAAGGTCAGCCTAGGCGATTTATTTAGTAACACCAGGCCAGGATTGCATAACAAAGCCCTATCTCGAAAATCAAACATCAGTACACATAAGCTAGAACTGAAGCTGTGGGGAAGGGGTGTGAGGCCAGAGAGACAGGGTGACAAGAGATAAGACACACAGATAGAGGGACGATATGGGGGGAGGATACTTCTGAGTCAAGGTTGATCCAAAACCAACCACCCAGCACTTTTCCCAATGGAGACCCTTTAGGAGCTAGGAGGCTTGTCTGGGCTTCTCTGACTCAGAATTATATGCTCCTCTGGCAAAGCTGCTATCTTTCACTGATGGAAGTGCTGCAGGCCGAGCAAGCACTCTGGTGCTGCTTTAGACAGCACCCATACATTCCTGTCCACCAAGGTATAGCAGAAGGTTCAAACAAGAGTATGTTTTTTTAAAAGTTAGCATAATGGGGTATTCTTGAGGTGAATTTAAATGGCAAAATTATCTATTATCTATGTAACCATGGGTCTAGACTCTTAAAAAAAAAAGACCTGGAGGTCTATTTTATTTTTCATAACCAGTGAGTCCATTTTTCCTGCCTGTATGTGAATAAAAGAAGGAAAAGCAAGAGGGGGAAGATTGCAGGGAGGGAAAGGAGGGTAAATTGGTTCCAAACACAATATATCCATGCAAGTTTAAGAAAATGTCACTGCAAAAAAAAATAAGAAAATATAAACATTTTGTTTCATTGTTTAAAAAATATAAATAAATAAGCAGGGACCCGAAAGGCCAAATGAGCGGCTTTCTAGAATAAAAGAGAATAAAGAGTCTTCATGACTAGCTGGCCCTTGATAGAATGCTGGATGGTGAAACAAGATGAAAGACATCAGTGGCCCAGTTGAGGAAGTGTCAGTCTGCATGCTGGCTGCACTGGACTGGATCCTGTCTCACCTCCGCCTGATCAGCACTGCCCTGTGGTCTGAGAGAGAATCTCTGTGTTCTTGGGAAAGGTATGAGAGCGTACTGGGGCAGAATCGCATGGGATTATGAGGCCAAGGAGGAAATGTGCCCACTACTCTGCTTCCACACACAGAAAAGGCTGATGAATCCTCTCTCACTAGGGCAACAACCCAATCTGTCACTTGGGAATGTAAATTTGACTCTACATTGTACAGTAATGCAGGGTCATAACAACAAACAATAGCCCATCTTGCTTACATTATTTTTTTATATTTTCATCATCATTGGCTCTTAGCTTTAACACCACCACCCCCAAAAAAACTACACTATAGCATTTACCTTAGAAATTGATATTGTTGATTCCCACTTAGATATGTGAGATGGTTCAGCTAGTAAAAGGTTACTGCTACCAAGCTTGATGACCTGAGTTCAATCCCAGGGAACCACATTGAGGAAGAAGAAAACAAACTTCAGACAAGTTGTCTGTTGGCCTCCATACATGAAATTGGGTATGCACATGTGTACATGTGTGTACACATGTGAATACATAATAAATAAATAAATAAATAGATAGATAAATAAATAAATAAATGTTTTAAAAACTGCTTTTTGCCCGTCCCATCTCTTGTTAACCCTAGCCATGGTGAGAGATCACAATGTTCACAACTTACAAATAGTTCATTCAAATATATATGTGTAAGTAATTATGTACTGTTTCCCATAGAGAGATGCGCATATACAGAGGTACATATATTATACAGTAGTCACACACATATGTCTGAGAACATTTACAAATACATTAGGAGAAGCAACCATGGAAAAATGAATTAGGGCAATAAACACAAAGATAGTCATTGAGTTATTCTTGCAATTCTTGAGCAAGCTAGAAGCTTTCAAGATATAGCAATGGTAGGTGGGAATGGGGTGGCAAAATCAGTAAACAGAAGTTAAAACATGGTACACATTCTTTACCAGTTAAGTCAGTTCATTTATGTGATTAGCAATGTATTGTTTGTTGTATGAGATCATCTAAAGAAGAGAATACATTCCTACATTCATGCAAAAAGCAGATCTTGGCCATAATTTTCAATGGGAGAAAATATGAGGTCTTTCAGTTAGGGAGAACATTGGCTTCTGATGTGCTGTGGATATTCAGCGATTCCCCCCTCAGCCTAGCAGCTTCAGGCAATGTCTCTGAAGCGCTAAAGCATCGAGCATGCTTTTGTTTTTGCATTCAGTGCATGCATTCTTGACAATGAACATTGTTACCACAAAAAAGAAGGATCATACATGAGTCCTATCTACATTTGGCATGCCCATATTAAAAATATGGGGGACAAGAATTGCTTTGAGGGAAACATTTTGATAGGTAATATTGTCCGATTCATAGGGACTAGAATCACCTAAGGAATGAGGCTCTAGACATATTGTATGAAGGAGTTTCTAGACTGAGTAAACCGAGTCAGAAAAATCCACTCAAATGTGAGCAGCATCATTCCATGGTTGGGGTCCTAGGCTGAATAGCATGGAGAAAGCAGATGGTGCAGCAGCATTTATCTCTCTGTCAAGCCTTTGCTACCATATTATACTGTGTTTTGAACAGTAAGCCAAACAAATCCCTTCCTCCATATTAAGATGTTTTTGTTAGCTTATTTTACTACTGCAATCAGAAAAGTAACTAACATGGACATCTTCAATAAAATGGGAACAAAGTATTAGAAATGTTGAATGACCTATGTAAACATGGGAATTTCTTTAAGAGTTTTAAAGCAGAGGCTAGAAAGATGGCTCAGCAGTTAAGAGCACTGACTGCTCTTCCAGAGATCCTGAGTTCAATTCCCAGCAACCACTTGATAATTCACAACCATCTGTAATGGGATCCAATGCCCTCTTCTGGTGTGTATGAAGACAGCGACAGTGTACTCACATACATGGCATAAATAGATAACTCTTTTTTAAAAAAGAGTTTTAATGCATTGGGGTTTAAAACTGTTAGGTGATATAGGCAGGCTTCATTTAAAGATAATAGGGCTCTTGGAGTGGTACACACCTTTAATTGCTGCACTCAAGAGGCATATGCAGATGCAAGCAGATCTTCATGAGTTCATGGCCAGCCCCTGGTCTACATAGTCTACATAGCAAGTTTAAGATAGCTAGGGCTAAAGAAAGAGACCCTGTCTAAAAGGAGGAGGAGGAGGAGGAGGAGGAAGAGGAGGAGAAAATAAAAACAAAAGTAATGTAGCTATGCATGTAGTGTATACAGATCAGTTGTATATCTGCATAGATAGACACAAATAGTTATATATATAGTGTATGTAGTGTATATAGTGTGTATAAATATATATATATATATATATATATATATATATTAGGTTATGAAAATATTTTCCCCAGTATTTGTGATATACCTTAGTAATACAATGCTTGCCAAGCATTTAAGAAGCCTTAGGGTTCATCTCCAGTACTGAAAAAAAATTACACGATTTTCCCCCCAAAATTATTCATTGTTCATACATTCTAAATTTTTAAAATTGTTAGTTTAAATGTTTAAATACATAAAGCTTACATCTACAAACCGAAAAAGAGGTTGTCTTAGTTAGGGTGTCTATTGCTATGACAAAAAAACACCATGACCAAAAGCAATTTGAGAAGGAAAGGGTATATTTGACTTACACTGCCACATCACAGTTCATCATAAAAGGAAGTCAAGACAGTAGCCTGGAGACAGGAGCAGATATGGAGGCTATGGAGGGGTGCTACTTACTGGCTTGCTCCCTCATGACTTGCTTAGCCTGGTTTCTTATAGAACCCAAGACCACCAACCCAGGGTGGTACCACCCACAATGAGCTGGGTCCACCCCCATCAATCACCAATTAAGAAAATGCCCTAGAGGCTTGCCTTAAGCCACATTTTATGATGAAAGCTGTTGAGGCTCCTTCCTTTTTGACTGTTCTAGTTTATGTAAAATTGACATAAAACTAGCCAGCATAGAAGTCCTTCAAACACTGTGTTGAGCAAAGTAAACACAGATTTATTAAGGAAAAGAGAAAGTCAAAGAGAATCTAAGGAAGGAATATTCTTCAAAGCCTTTTTTTATAATTATAAGTTAGCTTATGCTTTTTATATATAATTTATATATAATATATAATTATATACCATAAATATTATAATTCTTTATCATTATAAAGAAATAAGGACCGGAGAGATGGCTAAAAGAACACACTAGCTGCTCTTGCAGACCTGAATTTGATCCCCAGAATCCACATGGTGATGTGAAGCCATCTTTAACCCCAGTTCCTGAGGATTCCACCCCCTTTTCTGACCTCCAGGAGAACCAGGCACATACATACATACAGGCAAAACACTCATACACATAAATATTAATTATAAAGAAATAAAGTTTGGGTCAATATCACACATGGTAACAAGAAATTATAAATAATATAAGCAGCTAACATTATGGAATATGATAGAATAATTTTAATACTAAAACCTTTGAAACTTACAAAACTATTTCCATAAGGCTTCTGAAAGAAGCAGCCATGACAAATTCTTTTCTGATAGGATCACTACTTTCAATTAGAGTAAAAAGATAAAAGACATACAGTATTCTCTCTTATCTACTGTTTAACTTCCCCAAGGTTTCAGACACTTGCGGCCAACTACCTGTGAAATCAGTGAGAAGTCCTGAAAATAACTCACAAGTCTTCATTTCTGCCCCATTCTGATCAGAGCAATGAAATGTCTCTTACTTTGTCCTACCCAATACATAAACCACCCCTTCATCTAATAATATCTGTACTCTCCACTCCACTGGTCATACCCCATCCTAGTTAAATGTCTAAGAAATTACCTTGGTTATCAAATCAGCTGGGACAGTACCACACATCTGGTGTTCAAGCAAACTGGATGTAGTAGTCTGGTGCTACATCACAATGCCCCCACTGTTCCCATCATGTCATCTGCTTACATAGGCATTGGTCGTACCATCTTACATTACCACTAAGAAATGGAGGGGGGGCTGTAGCTCAATAAGGTATTTTGGGAGAGGGCACATTCAAATATCTTTATTACTACTCTTTTAATTGTATTGTATGGATTCATCATATGCATTACCATCACTACACAGAGACATTTCCATACAATTATACAATATATGTTAAGCATATTCCTCACTGTACCTCACTGTGGTCCTCTTTTAAACCCTTCCTCATCCTGTTAGTCCCTATATCCCTGTGGTTTATACCTTCTTGTCATATATGTGTATACATGATTTTATGTATCTATATGAAATCTAGAACTACAAGTGAGACAAAGTACACACTTGTCTCTCTGGGATGGACTTAATTCACTTAGACTGAAAACAATGACTTCAAACCATATGACTTCATTCCTCCTAATGGCTAGGAAAGTGTTTCATCTTACATATATATACATATATATATATGTGTGTGTGTGTGTGTATATATATGTATACACATATATACATGTATATATATGTATACATATATACATATATAGATATATACATATATATCACATTTTATAATTTAAATTTATATTTTCCAAGAATATGTATAACCTACTGTGTCCGTTTAGTGTTGTGCATATTTACATGTGTCTAGGGCTGACCACTTAGGTCTGGATAATCTATCAGGAGCTGGTCCCCAGAAAAGACTGATTCTCTCTCTCAGCAACCACTAACTGCCTAGTTCTTCGTCTAGGGACAGGACCTTGTGAACTTCCCCCATCCAGGCTAGAATGACAATTAGTGTTGTTATTATGCATATTGTGTTTCAGCAATTGTCTTGTTGAGATGTCACAGGTACAGCTTCCCTATTTGGAAGGCACTATTCTAGCAACCAGTGCCCTGGTCCTCTGCTTCTTACACTCTTTTCATCCCCTTCCCTATGATTTTCCCTGAACCTTAGGTGTAGAGATTGTGCTGGGCTTAGATGTAGAGATTATCAGGGCTGGGCAGTCTGCACATATGCCAGATTTTTAACCCTTTCCTCTATTGTTGAACACCTATGTTGATTTATATTATAATTGTTCTATTTTACTATTATCACTGATATTCTCTTGTGCTTAGTTTCTAAAATAAACTCTATCATGAGTGTGTAGGTATAGGAAAAGCATACTAAAGACTGCATCCAAGACTACCCAGGGTTTATGGAATCCACTGGGAACTTGGAACATATATCCTACTAAGAGAGGAAGGATGGATTAATAAACTGCAAATTCATTGAAACAAATAACTAAAACCCCGACAATAAAAACTAACTAGTACATATTATATATAATAAATAATGAATAATAATTTTAAAATCCAGTTACTCTATCAGGACGTTACCTAACTTATCTAATGCAGTTGCCCATCATTGTAACTCTTTAACCTAATCTTTTCTATTTCTGCCTTTTCCCCTTCTTATCTGATCTTATGCGCTGTAAGATTCATGAAAATTCTTCAATAATCTATATTTTGTTGTTATATCTGTGTATGACAGCAAGAAATGGGCAATCCCACTTACAACAGATGAGTTAACATATTTTTGCTACTATGTAATGCAGTATGTATCCTATAGCATGTAAAGCCAGATAAACAATCTACTGGGTAGCCCAGAGAGACCTAACATAGAACCAAATATGGCTGTCTTTTAAAAAATACAATGAAATGATCATTAATGATATTCTGCTACACCCATAGATAGGTGCTTTGTCCAGTTGTATCACCATAGAGACTTCCTCTGGCAGCAGATGGGAGCAGGTGCAGAGATCCACAGACAGACATTATGCAGAGAGAAAGAGTCTAAATTGGGGGTCTCTATCTGGTCCCTCCTCGTAGAGCTCACCAAGCCCCTAGAAAGTTGGGGAGGGAAAATTATAGGAATCAGACGGGATGGGGAACACCAGTAGAACATGACCAACTGAATCCGCTAAACAGGGCTCACATGAGCCCACAAACACCAAAGCAGCAAGCATGCCCTCATGAGTTTGCACATGGTTCTCGGCGTATAATTATGGCTGGTAGCTTGGTGGTTTTGTGGGACTCAATAGTAGAAGCGGGTGCATCTCTGACGCCTTTGCCTGCTCTTGAGACTCTTTTTCTCCTGTTGGGTTGCCTTGTCATGCCTGGATATAAGGATTTTGCCTTGCCTTATCTTGTTTTGTCTTCTTTGACTGTTATCTCTTAAAGGCCTTCCTTTTCTGAAAAGGAAAGAGAGGGAGAATGTATCTGGGAGAGGGGAGAGGTAGGGGGATAAGAACAGTGAAGGGAGGGTAAACTGGAGCTGGGACGCATTGCATGAGAGAAGAATCTATTTTAGATTATTTATTTCTTTCTTATTTATAAGAAAGAAAAAATCTAGGTTGTTCCTTTAATAGCTTCTAAAAAGTGACAAGGCTGTCCTATATGTTTCGGGCTTTACTGAAGGTTTCAATACTTTATAATCAGTAACTCAGCAAGTGAGGATTGAACATTCACACCCATATTCAGAACAACAACAAAATCCAAACGGTTGCTTCCCATTCTCCACTTAGAAAGGCAAGGACACTAAGTGTTGGGAAAGAATGCCTTTTATCCTACTTACGTGGTCAGAATATTGACTTGAGAACTGCTACACGGGTCACATACAGGTTTCTTCCTTTTCATCTCTCACTTCCACATAATATATAGCATTTTGCTGTAACATTTCAATGTATTTTACTTAATCAGTATTTGCCTGTCAAGTTTTTGTCTTTGATAATATACTTTCCAAAAATGTCATCTGTTATCACATATGTTCATGTACATTTCTTTCTGGAATTTTTATACAAGGATTTCAACTTTAAAAATAACTACAGAAAGTTCAAGATTCTGTTTCAGAATATGATGTTAACACTTTACCCCTCAGGATTATTAGATATTACAAAATTAGAAAGCAGCCAAAAATGATGCTAATAGAAATATAATATAATAAGAGCCACATGTGTAATGCAAAAGTTTGCTATAGTCCCAGTTAGAGAAGTGAGAAGATGGGCTGGAGAGTTGGCTCAGAGGTCAAGAGTAGTTGTTCTTCCAAAGAACCTGGATTCAATTCCAAGCACACACATCCGACACCCTGGGAACCAGGCATGTACACATACATACATATGAATGCAAATCACTCATGCACATGAAAAATAATAAAGTAAATCACACCAAAAAGTAAAAATATGCAAACGAAATGGTCACTTCAATGTATGACTGACATCACATGTTAGCAGTAAGTTTCATATCCTGTTTTATATAGAATCTTTGAATTTTAATACATATTTTGGGAAGTGCAAAGCCAGTTAGTTATTTTATCATTTTTATTATCATTTATATCAATTTTCACAGACACCTAACACATGCTTAAAAATATTTCACAATGTAGTTCTAGACACATTTGAGACAATACTGAGAACTGATGAATCTCGTGATTCAAGACAGTATTTTAGATAGCAGGTAATCTGAAGATTTTATCATCAAGTGTTCTCAAGTGCACCACTACCCCAATATGAAAGTTAAGCTTCTGAGACCAGGACTTGTGAAGCCATCCAACCTTTAAATTGACTCTAGAATTTGTGCTGTCAGTAACTGAATCTACCATGAGCAGCTTTGGGTTTCGAAGCTGAAAAACAAAACAAAACACAACAACAACAAAAACAAAACAATCAAACCAGAGGCTTCAGGCTCCAAGAGTCTCCAGCCTAAGAGCACACGGCATCCTCTCCCATCTCCTGCGATGCTTGAGCCAGTGATGTGGAGAGGCAAACTGATTTATTATAATTTCGTACTTGGAAAAAGGTCTTCTCCTGTTTCAGGAATTAACACCTCTAAGGCAGAATGGTCTGCCTGTATACACTCTCCAATAATCAGTCAGTCTCCATCTTCAAGTGGCAGCTTTAGAAACTCGGGGAACTGGCTTTGTCTCTGTGGGCTACAGTGAGCTCAGATAGGGAGTACCTTGGTTGTAGGTTTTAGTATCCACAGATTTCTGCAATAGTCTCTCACAGTCCTCATTTATGGTGCCAATGAAATTTTTTGAAAGGACAAAAAAATTTGGACATAGGAGCGATTCATTAGGTAGCTGTTCTTTCCAAATTTAACCAAAATGGTTCTACCCATCTCCCTTCCTCCCTGCCCCAAACCTCCCACTCCCAACTAATGTACCAGTAACAGCCAAAAACTACACACATGCTAGGCTGTAAAAAGTCAGTTAACACCTTTGCTCTCTCACAGCCCAGTTCTGCAGGTTTTGTCCTTCATGGCAGCCCCATCGTTTTCTTAGCAAAGCACAGAATGGGTGCCTTGAGACATTTACCCCTTTCCCGTCCCCTGGGATGAATGTACATCTATACTGCTTGAAATGATTGAAAACATGTGGACTGCTGCATGACACAGAACCTATGCTGGACATCTTCTCAAGTCACCTCTATGGAGTCAAGACAGATAGAACTCCTTCCCTCTCCACCTGAAACCTTCACAGTCAAAGGTGACAGGGGCTGGTACTCAACAGGGCTAATTGTCGTCTTTTTTGCCATCATCCTCTGACAGGCAAGAATGCCACGATAGTATTTCCTCATAGAAAGCTGTGACAACCTGTGGGCACTTGATATAGGCTTTTTTGGGCAGGGACCAGGTCAGCCTCATCAGAATATTTCCATTCCATTAGAAACATCCTGAGTTTTGCAGGCAAATGGATGGAACTAGAAAATATCATCCTAAATGAGGTAACTCAGACTCAAAAGGACATGTATGGTACGTATTTACTTATAAGTGGATATTAGCCAAAAAGTACAGAATACCCAGGATATAATCCACAGAACTCAAGAAGGTTAACACACTGAAGAGCCTAAGTGAGGACGCCTCAGTCCCAGTTGGGAGGGAGAAGAAAGCAATCACAGGTGGGGGGAGGGAGGAAGGGACCTGGGTGGGAAAGGGGACAGAAAGGGGAAGAGGAGAACATGATCAGGTATTGGGAGGTAGGGGAGGACAGGACTGAAGCCCTGAAGTCCAGAAGAAAGAATCAAAACAGACAACTTCAGAAGGTAGGAGGTGGGGGAACCCTCCAGAATCTACCAGGGACCTGGGAGGTAGGAGACGCTCAGGACTCAAAGGGAGAGACTCAACAGGAAGAGGGAACTTGTAGAGTTCACCTCCAGTAGAAAGACAGGGCATCAAGTGGAGGGCTGGGGTTGCCATCCCACAGTCAAAAACTATAACCCAGAATTGTTCCTGTCTGAAAGAACTGCAGAGGCAAAAATGGAGAAGAGACTGAGGGAAAGGAGGTCCAGTGATAGGTTCAACTTGGGATCCATCTCAAGGGGAGGCCCCAAGGCCTGACACTATTACTGATGCTATATGGTGTGCTTACGGACAGGATCCTAGCATAGTTGCCCTCCGAAAGGCCCAACAAGCAGCTGAAAGAGTCAGATGCAGATACTTACACTCAACCAAAGGACAGAAACCGAGGACCTTTGTGGTTGAATTAGGGGAAAGGCTTGTAGAAGCTGAGGAGCTAGGAGACCCCATAGGAAGACCAGCAGTCTCAACTAACCCGGACTCCTGAGATCTTGCAGACACTGAGTCACCAACCAGGCAGCATACACCAACTGATAGGAGGCTCCCAACACATACAGCAGAGGACTGCCAAGTCTGGCCTCAGTGAGAGAAGATACACCTAACCCTCGAGAGACTGGAGGCCTCAGGGAGTGGGGCAGTCTAGTGGGGTAGGGCTGGGGGGTAGGGACATTCTCTTAGAAACAGGAAAAGAGGAATTGGATGAGGAACTGTGGGAGGGTGGACCAGAAGGGGGATAATGACTGAACTGTAAAAATAGTAGTAGTAGTAGTAGTAGTAGTAGTAGTAGTAGTAGTAGTAAAAAGAAAAATGGGTTCTCTGCTGGAGTCAGTAGCTCCAATAATTTGTTCTGGCTCCAAATCCCAGGCAACGCTTCATGGCTTTTCTAACTCTTCTTTATTTTTCTTTGGGTTGCTTTCCTCTCCCTTATCTTCAGAATCAGAATCAGCTTTTCACTTGCCTCCGTCTGATATATCTGTCTTGTGAGCTGTTTTCTGTGACTATAGAAACTGGGTCAGGGCAATCCAGGTTCTCTTTCTGTTTCGCATGTATTGTCTTCATCTAAGAAATTTTAGAAGATATTCCACTTTGCCCTTGACAACTCACTGATCAAGAATTTCCCACCACATATTCCTCTTCCTCTTCTTCTAGTACCTCCTCCCCTTCTTGTTTTGTTTTGTTTTGTTTCTTTCCTATAGTACCTCTCAGCTGATATAGAGGGCGATGCTGTGCCTGAGAGTCTGAGAGGAATAGGTGCTGTGCTATGCATTCAGTCAGGTGCTCTGAGAAAGTAGAGACCAGAGATGTCCAGTAATAGGCAGTGGTTGAGAGCCTAGCACAAACAGGGTATGACAGGTAGAGCCCACAGCCCTCCCTCCCATCAGTCGAACAAAATAGCATCCCTGCATAATATGTTTAATCAAGCCCTCTCCCATCCTTCCCACCCAGTTCCTCCATCATCACCACTCTTCCATCCCAATCTCACGTGTTCTTTTTTAAAAGATTTATTTTTATTTCTATGAATGCTCTTGAGTTAATGTGCATGCATGGTGTGTGTGTGTGTGTGTGTGTGTGTGTGTGTGTGTGTGTAGGCTTCTAAAATCCAAAGTGCATGATATCTCCTGCAATCAGAGCCACAAACAGTTGAGAGCTGCCTGGAATGAGTGCTGGGAAGTGCTAAATCTCTGCTTCAGGCTCCAGGTTGTCGTAGTTGTCATCGTCTTTGTCTTCTTTGTTGTTGTCATCATCATCATCATCATTGTTGTCATTGTCATCTACCATTTCCTTAGTCTTGGCATCCTATCTCCCACCCATTTAACCCTTCTTGTTTCATTATTTTTGATCCCCCCTCATACCATCTGCAGTCTATCTCTCCTCTGTTGAAAGCACCCCCAAAGACCCTCTACTAGTTTCCTGACATCGATCTCTACTCCAGCGTACACAGGGCTTAAGGATTCAAAGATGTTTTTCTGAGTCTAGGTTACCTCATTCAGAATTATTTGTGGCTCCATCCATTTACCTGTGAATTTCATAATTTCATTTTTTAACAGCAGAAAAATATTGCATCATCTAAATGTTTTCATAATGCATTCTTCAGTTGATAGACATTGAGATGGTTTAAATAAGAATAGTCTCCATAGGGTCACATATTTTAATATTTAGTCACCAAGGATTAGATAGAAAGGATTAGAAGGATTAGACACATCTTAGCTTTCAACTTGTGAAAAAATTAAAGAAAAACTTATAGATGTAAACCATCAACAACAGAAAGTTGATGCAAGTGTAATTAAAGGACTGGGTCAAGTTCCAGCCCCAGCAAGCAGCAGAAACTGGCAGCTTCACCCACATGGTTCTGGTTTTAGAGTCAAGGATACAAGAAAAAGGCTGTAACATCTCCCTCTGTGGCTAAGGAAAAGTCACTGAGGCCAGTGTGTGTCAGGGGCGTCTCTGCATGAAGGCCCAGAAAGGCCATTGTGTGAAGCTGTGAAAGTGAAGCCTGGATTGCCTCGGAGACCACAAGATGTTGGGGATGCTAGAGCTGTGGGATACCTGCCGAGAAGAGCCACATACCAGGTATGGAACCAGTGCAAGAGAGAGAAGTGTGCGGCAGTCACCAAACCTGGAAGGAGTTGGAGGGATGGAGTGCTCTGACATCAGACTTGGAGATGCAGAATTCCGAGTTCGTCCTGCTCATTTTCAGTCTTGCTTTGGTCCAGTATTTTATCACTATGCTCCTTCCCCCACTTTTGGAATGACAATTCATATTCTAGGTCATTGTATGTTACAAGTATGTCATCTGATTTTTTATTTTTATTTTATGGAGGATCGCAGTTAAGAGATTGCTATTAGTCTCAGAAGAGAACTTTGGACTTTAAACAGTGATAATGAAGGCAGTGCTAGACTATGGGGACTTTAGAAGTTGGACTGAATGCATTTTGTTTTTTTTGGGTTTTTTTTTTTTGGTTTTTTTGCATTATGATATGGCTATGAGGGGACCAGAGAGTACAATGTTGTGGTTTGAATAAGAGTGGTCCCCATAGGTTCATACATTTGAATGCTTAATTACCATAGAGTGGTTCTATTTCAAAGGACTAGAAGGATAAGGAGTTGGAGTAGGTGTAGCCTTGTTGGAGGAAGTGTTTCACTAGGTGTGGGCATTGAGGTTTCAAAAGCCCAAGCCAGGTCCAGGCCCAGGGGTTTCTCTCTCTCTCTCTCTCTCTCTCTCTCTCTCTCTCTCCCCTACTGCTCCAGTGCTGTGTGATACCATGTTCCCTGCCAAGATAATACTAGACCAATTCTCTGATACTATAAGCAAGCAAGCCTCAATTAAAAACCTCCTTTTATAAGAATTGCCTTGATCATAGTAACTCTTTACAGCAATAGAATAGTGCCTAAGACAAGAATTATCTATTTAGTCCTATAGCCCACCTTTAACTTGGGTTGTTTTCTTTATGTTCAATTTTTAAGTTGCTTTATAGTCTCAGTACTAACCCTCTATCTGATGCATAATTGGCAAATGCCTTTTCCATTCTGTAGGCTGCCATTTTGCTGGAATTAAAGTGTCCTTTGCTATACAGGAGTGTTTTAGTTTTATGAGGTCCTATTTAATTATTGGTTTTAATTACAGTGCTATCAGGATCCTGTTCAGAAAGTCATTTCCTATGCTAATGAGTTCAAATATTTTGCTGCTTTCTCTTCTAACAGATTCAGTGTATCTGGTTTTATGATGAGATCCTTGAACCATTTAGAGTTGAGTTTTTGCAGGGTGATAAGTATGGATCTATTTGCATTCTTCTATATGCAGCCAGCCATCCAGTTTGGCCAGCACCATTTGTTGAAGATGTCCCTTCTTTATCAAAAATCATATGGCTATAAGAGTATTATGGACTTACTGATAAATGGGCCTGGTGTTTACATCTATGCTGATTTTCCCATATTTCTATAGTGTATCATGAAATCAATGATATCTCCAGCAGAGTTTTTACAACATATTTAAATTCTGTTGATCAGTGATGATCTACGGCTTCTACTCACTAGCTATCAGTTGCACCCTCCCCTCAGCTAAAATGTCACTAGATGTTGCCAAATGTACCAAGAGGGAGTGACTTGTCTATCCTTACTTGAGAACTGAAGGCCTAGAAGAACTGAAAATAATTTATTTAGAATGAATCTTAGAAACTTATGAAAGAGAATTTTTATTTAGCTAATATTCCTACAGTGACCAACCTGAGACAATAGTTCTTACAATAATAAAAAACCCATGGAGTTCTAAGGTTCTAATGTCACAAAATAGAGTGGGGAAGGGAAGAGGCAGCATAGAAGGAAGGAAAAAATGAGGGGAGGGGAATTATTTCAAGAACCCTGAGGATACTGACTTTGAAAATATGCCAGTGTTGGATTATGACACACAGCAGGCAGTGCCTTGGAGTTCAGGGTATTGGGAGAACAAAGTTGCACAATCCTAGAGCTGCTTACATTTTTACAAAAGCATTTAATATCACAAGTAACAAGCAATAGATTTCAACCTTTGGGTGAGCTAATTTCTTCAACTATCTTTCATATTCACCAAAACTGCAGTCCACCAGAAGCCCCATTTAATTTTGATGTTTCTAAGTTACCAAGTTATTTTTTTAAGCTTCATTTATTTGTATTTTTATGTGTGCAGGTGTTTTTATGTCAGTGCATCATGTGCATGTAGTACCTGTAGCAGCCAGAAGAGGGCATCAGATGGTTGTGAGCTGCCACAAGAGTTCTGGGAACCAAACCAAGCAGTCTTCAGCAAGAGCAGCAAACGCTCTTAACTGCTGAGCCATTTCTCCAGCCCTACTAAGTTACTGATATATTTTTAAAAATTAAAAGAAATCAAAATCACTGCAGAAATTTATTTTAAGAAAACAGTAAACTAACAAAACTTATTGGAAAAGGAGTGAATTGAGAAGGTTCCTTAAGTAGTTTAATTTAATCTTATCTACCTGTGTGTATTCATTATTCAGAATGCTGACCCCAGTGCCAGGTACTGGAGGGTCCTGAATCATCCAACACCAGACTATTATTTTCCCTCTATTTCAGTTTCATTTTAAATTGATCAACAAGAGTTAAAAACTAACCTCTTGGCAATCATTAAAATAAACCAGGAGCTTGTTCATGGCAAGTGTCTGGATTTATGGAAGCTTTATTCTAACTGGGTACGCAGACTTTTAGGATAATAGGTCAAGCTACCTAACGTGCATACTAAGTGTCCTACAGCAGGCAACAGCCTACATGTCTCTAACTATTGGTATAAGAGGAATTTTTCCAGCGGTTCTGGCAGACCTAGTGCGTAGATGGCTTGATGACATGTTCGGCCCAAGCATTTCCGGACACACAGGCGGCAGAGCTGAGAAAGAGCAGGTGGACCTGGGAGAGGGAAGAAAAATGGCATGAACCTCACAGTGGGGTGGAGAAAGAGATTTGGATACTAGAAGCTTAATTGAATGGGAGAGGAATTACCAAATGATGGGACGTCTTACAAGCAGTGGATTCTGAGTTGCCCTTTTGTAGCAGATATCCTTTAAGTTGATCCTCTAATAGTAACTATTATTGAAAAATGCACTATCTGTGGGCTAGGAAAGAAGTGTGGGTCTGTAGGGAGTGCATCTCCCTCACTATGGCCTATGTTAATAGGAGAGATAAGCCGGACAAAGTGGAAAAACACTGGGGTGCAGGGCTCTAAGACAGAGTGTCAGGACAAAGGGGCAACTACAGAGAAGCTGTGAGCAGAAAGTGTTGCCTCACAGTTACTGCTAGGAACTGGAACAGGGACAAAATAGTCCTCAAAGTACCCCTGGGGCCTCCTACTGATTGCTTATATGGCAATCCTGGCTTCCTCCACATACCTGAAAGAGCCCTCTGTTCTTGCAAGGGCTCCACCTCAATAGCTATGCATACAAAGGACTCCAATCACATTGACCCACTGTTCCCTGGATTTAGTCTCATGGAATCTACTTATAAAGGGACAGTTAGTTACATTATCCTATTATCTCCTTGCCTGTCTATCAGCAAAGACTTCCTCAAGTGAAACTAATTACTTACTGGCTTATACAAGCCCTTATTGTAAGTAAAGTCTACTGTAACAGCATTATAAACGATATGGAACAAAAGAAGCAGATACACATGCAAATAGTCAGATAACATTCAGGATTGATGTGAACAAGGAACATGTGGTGGAGAGATATCCAGAGAACCAAACATTCATCTTTAGTTAAAATGTTGGGAATTGAGAATGGCAGAGATTCCCACCCAGTGCCCCTTAAATCTGGAGAAAACATACAACCAGAAATGAAGTAGCTAAGCTAGAACATGACAGTGCAGGCAAACTGACCAGTTTTCTCAGAGACACTCAAAAGTAATGCTTGTTGCCAGGCAGTGATGGTGCATGCCTTTGTTCCCAAAACTTGGGAGGCAGAGGCAGGCGGATTTCTGAGTTCAAGGCCAGCCTGGTCTACAGAGTGAGTTCCAGGACAGCCAGAGCTACACAGAGAAACCATGACTTGAAAAAAAAATGAACAAACAAACAAACAAACAAAAGTAATGCTCCTGTTTATGAAGCTTGAAGACTTAGAAGTTTGTCAATAAGTAATGCAAGTAACCCCAGTCCTGAAAACACTCCCAATTTGGGGGAAGAAAAATATACAAACTATTACCAGCTATGTTCTCAGCTAACAGTTGCAAAAAGAACTTTCCAAACTGGCATCTGGTAAATTGCCACTAGCCATTTAAATCCAGGAGCATCATGACTAATATAGATCAGTGCTAATTAACGTGTGGGAGCCAGCTAAGTAGATAGAGTTTAGGACTCCACTTGGTCCACTTGATGAAAAATCTGTATTTTAATAAAGTCTCCAGGTGATTTGTTGGCACAGTCTCGGTTTTTGAAAGCACTGATAGAAACTGTTTGCAAAACAATAAATCAGGTATTTCACTGGGCAAGACATAGGACTTGGGAGGGTTTCACAAAACACAAGAAAGACCCCTTGTTGTGCACATTGCTTCAGGAGATTTGGATTCAGGTCTTGGAATTTGGAGAGTGCTTGTTGTGGGGTCAAAGGGCTTGCCTGGCATCCTAATGCTTCGTTCTAATAGGTTGTGACCCTCTGGAAGCAAATTCCTCTATGCCTCACTTTTCTCATTCATAGCTGGAATCTCGTGTTTCTATAAAGTTCTAAGCACTTTTAAGAATTCAATGAGATTAGTCTTTGTTTCAAAGTAGTGTCCATGGAGGCAATTGTATCACGGAATCATTACAATCACCCTTACTACTCGCCCTGGCACCCTCCTCTGCAAAGGCTCAGAGAATGTTCTCTCGATGTATGGATGTGAAAAGGGTTCTCGTTTTGAGTGTAGCTACGAAACATTGCAGCTCGCTCTTCATCTTCAGCATGTATAGTTTCTATTCTTGCCTAGGGTGAAAATTAGAATAAGAGGATGGAGCATGCTGACCCCCACTACTCCCTGATCTGGAGAAGAAGTAATGCACATCACTATTTGGTCAGCTTTCTGAGACTTATCACCTATCCTCCCTACAGTCTGAACTCAAATACAATCAGTTGCCACTTACCCAAACCAGGTAAGTTCTGAAAAACACATCCTTAGCTATATAGTCAACACTGTGTGAACACCATAGAAAGCATTCACACAAACCAAGGTGCCCATGGTACTATGCAGCAATTTGATCTTATGGGACCACAAGCTGTATGCTTAGCCATTATTGATAGCCCTTATGCAATATGTCTATTTTGTCTAATATGTGAGGCACAGCCTGCTCACAATGTTACAAAGATGAGCTTTGATTTATTCAATTAGGTGCTTTTTTCTATGTTAAACATGGCTGTTGAATCTTTTCCGGATGAAAACAAAGTTGTCTGACTATTTTCTTGTCATGGAAAATAAACTGCAACAACACAGTCTGTGAAATAAACAACAACAACAACAACAACAAAATCTGAGGAGACACTGCAGTGAATCCAGGACTTGACCATTCTCACGAAACCATGCTCAATTAAAGGAAGAAAGGAAAAAAAGGAATAGTCTAGGGCAGTATGCTTAGGGGGAGGAGCAAACGCCCAGACCTTCTTACCTTCGTGGAGCAAGAGCGCCTGCTCCACACTACTCTTGGGAGCAGCAAGCTCAAGGGCACTTTTGCCCTGCGCATTTCTGAGTTTCAGGTTAGCCCCATACTCAGTGAGCAGATTGATGACCTCCACACTGGACTGCCTCGCTGCAGCATGCAGTGGGGTATCCAGCCACCGGCCATGGTCAACACTTGCTCCTTAATAAAGCACACGGTCACAGTCAACACTGAGTGTGAATGGAAGACACAATGAGCCATTGTATATAAAGACATCTTAAATGCCCTGGTGTAGTTAAGCAATCTTTGAGACTATGTGACTTAAGCCCAGAATGTCAGCAATGCCTGTGAAGACTACTCCAACAAGACAGTTCAGTGTAAAAAAGTGAAGTTAGGTACACACACACACACACACACACACACACACATGCATACACGCACACATGCACAATTTTAACACACAAAACAAAATATTTGAAGTTCCTGTTACGTGGTTATTTGGAGGGTTTTTTTTGGTAAAAGATGGGGAGAGATTTATTTAGTATTTATCTCATTGGAGGCTCAAAATGAAATTTCCAAAATCAACATAAAAATCATAAATGATATGAGTAAAATAATAAAAAAAACTTAGAGGTTAAATTTCTCAAATAAGGTTTCTTCCTATAGGTTACACGTTTACACCAGTAGCTAAGTGTCTTAAATCACAAAGCAAGTGAGAGTTTTGAAGTATTTTCCTTTTCCCTCAAATGGTGGTTTCTGTATATGACACTCTGGAGTGGAAAATGACTGCCTTAGCAGAAGACAGGTAAGGTGGTCTGCTACAAATGACCACCACATCTCATACATAGCTTTCCCTTTGGAGAGGCATCCTCTTGTGATTCTCAGTTCATGAATCCTGAGAGAAACCTAATGACTGCAGAGAAAACTGAGATGTAGCCTTCAGTCCATCAGTAGCCTGTATTCCCTTTGCCACCATGATCGCTTCAGAGATACCTACGCATGTGTCTCAAAGACAGCCAGTATTCCTTCTGATTACAAGCACACGTATTTATGGCAGCCGTATTACCAACAAGGGGAAACATACTAGCTCTATAAGGCCAGCATCAATGGAAGCAGAACTGAGAGATAAATACAAATACTTGCTTCTCTAGAGGAGTTCTGCATCTAGCTTTCAAGCATCCAATGCAATCAAGATTTTTTTCTCACCTGATAAGAATGCTACCTTTAGAGGTATTTAATTATTTTTTTAAAAAGCCAGGCAGTTGTGGCTCACTTCTTTAAGTCTATTACTTGGGAGACAGAGGCAGGCAAATCTCTGTGAGATCAAGGCCAGCCTGGTCTACAGAAAGTGTTTTAGGACAGCCAGGGCTACACAAAGAAACCTTGTCTAGGATAAAACAAAACAAAACAAAACAAAAAAAGCCTAGCAGGCTCATTTCATTAAGAATATTCTAATAATTACCTAGTTCTAGAAGCTTCTTCACACAATCAACTCTCTGGTATGTACAGGCCACATACAGAGGAGTTCCCAGCTGAGGAATATCTTGCTCAATGTTAACGTTATTTGCCAGCAGAATCTCCATGCACTCTCTGTGACCTGTGGAACATAAGAAAACCTCACTCACATAGGAACATGCTGAATATGCACAGAATCGCAGGATTGCTTTCTAGAATGGGCTTTAAAATTTTAATTACAGAGAAGGTGGGTGCTTGAGAGATGGCTCAATGGTTAAAACTCTAGCTCCTGCTCTCCCAAAGGACCTGGGTTCAATTCCTAGCACCACAAGGTGGCTCACAACTGTCTCTAATTCCAATCTCAGGGAATTGATACCCTCTTCTGGCCTCTAAGGGCATTGCATGCATGTGGCACACAGATACACTCAAACAAAATACCCATATGCACAAGATAAATCACTAAATATTTTCAAAAAGAAGTAACAGAGCTTTCTTCTGTATTAGAAGAATAAAAATACTTGGTTTTGGAAATCATTAGAAGAAATACGCAAAAAAAAAAATTATGAAAATGCTTGAGCCAGGGAAACGTCAGAAGCAGAGAGATAAATGACCCCTGTTATTTCTAGTGCTCAAACCAAAGCTCAGTCTTATACCCTGTCCATTACTAACCACTTCTTCACCCACACCTGTAAAGGAGAACCTGCAGTTTACTCGGGTAGACTGGAGGAAACATATGAGAATGAATCCAAAGCTTCAAGTATAGAATATACCCCAAATAACTTACAAATTCACTCACTACGGATAATTCCATAAGCAGGCATTCTCGGTGGAGACTTTGCCCAGTGACAAGATCCACATAGGCAATCTTCAGTATATCAGTGAAGGAATTCTTCTGAGGTACTGATTAAAGTTTGACAATAGTTTTAAATGTTTCCTCAAACATTTTATCAGTGAGGTTGGAAGGATAGCTTGGTAGTTAATAGCACCTGCTGATCTTGTAGAGGTCCCAGGTTCAATTCCCAGCACCCATATAATAGCTCACATCAGCCTATAACTCCAGTGCCAGGGGGATCTGATGATTAGGCCACTGTATGCACATGGTGTACACATACACACACACATACAGGCAAAACACACACATGTACATATGCATTCATTCATGCACACATGCTCACACAAGCTGTAATTACTAATTAATTCAACCAGCCGTTTCTTTAGAGAAAACATAATCAGAACCAATTTTACTTCTGAATAAGTCATATCTCTTTAAATATTTTGGCAGAACAGAAACTGAGCCTAGTTTGAGTTACACTTAAAGACCCTCAAGAAGTTTCAACTGTAAGTATACAAGCCCAGATGTGGTGACACATGCCTATAGGTGAAAACATCTGGACCAACACTAGACCGCCATTTCACACAAACTGCAACAAGCCCATTGCTACTCTGTGTGCCCTGGGGTGGCTTACTTACCTCTCTTCGCTGCTTCGTGAATAGGTGAAGCCAGGTAGACCTCAAGCTGGGCCTTGGCTCCAAACTCCAACAGCACATTGACACATGCAGCACTGCCACTGCAGCAAGCATTGAAGAGGGGAGTGGCCCCATGAACAGTCAGTGCATTGACCTGATGTTGAGCAAAGCAAAACTCACAGGATTTACTCCTTCTCACCAAATGCATATGCCTATGCCTGTGTGCCTGGAGAAACTCCCTCATGCTGACAAAGGTCTGAGGGCATCCCATACCTTGATGGAATTTTAAAAAACCCATAACATTGTTGATAGATCAAGTGAGTTATTCTATGTGAAATACTTAAAATAGTGCCTTTCTATTTGATTTCCTACCATTCTCTCTCAGTTCATGTCAGCAAGCATTTACTGTGCACCTTACTAACTGCCAGTGTAGGAGATGGAAGTCGTTGCCCTATGTGTGTGCTTATTGTCTGTGAAGATTAGAAAAAGGAGTCAGATCCCCTGAAGATGAGTTACAGATGGTCGTAAACCACCATGTGGATGTTGGAAACCAAACCCCAGCTCCTCTGGAAGAGCAGCCAGGAATTTTAACTGATCTCTAGCTTCCAGCTGCCAATGGTTTGAAAGCAAAGGTAAGACAACTAATTACCTCTTCTTAAGTAAATTTAAATTTATCAAGGAAGAGAAACATACACAGAAAGCTACTTTTGATGAAATAATAAATTCTTCAGATCGCTGTGGCAGAAAAAGAAAGGAAAACATAAATCAGAGAAATAGGAAGCAAAAGTTACTTGGATTTTATGAAGAATTAGATAGAGCATCAGCAAACGAAAGATGATTCTCAGGCCTAGGAGACCACAAAGAAATTTTACCCAATCTCTGAAACTGAAGCCTAAAATAAAAATAAGCCAGTGTAGAAGGAGGGATATGACACAGCTCAAACGTACTGGGTCTGGGGTATTGATGGGTCAGCCAGCTATGAGGGCTGTCTACTGACTGACCCACTTTCTCCTGTTCCTTCCTTGTTCTTTTTTGTTTGTTTGTTTGTTTGTTTGTTTTGTTGTGTTGGACTTGGTTTTTTCGAGACAGGGTTTCTCTGTGTAGCCCTGGCTGTCCTGGAACTCACTCTGTAGACCAGGCTGGCCTCAGAACTCAGAAATCCACCTGCCTCTGCCTCCCAAGTGCTGGGATTACAGGTGTGTACCGCCACCACGCCCGGCTCCTTCCTTGTTCTAATAGAACTGTTAAAGAGTAGGATGGAGCACTTATCAACTATTTATGAAAACCATCAACAATGAGAGACCATTGGTTTACTATTCTCTTTCTCCCCTACAAATACTCTATTCTAAAAAGGAGAAATATCTACCATCTTCCACCAACAACTGGCTTGTGACTCCAGGCACAGACTTTGAAAGCAAATGGTTGTCTTATAGCTTCCCCTGCACCATTCATTACCCATGAACTACTAAAGCAGTGATCTGGAGATGCACCATCTAGCAGACAAGTGGGAATGACCATGAAGGCCCTGGACTATGTTGTTGTTCAGAAGACTTTCATATTCAGTTTTACACATAGAAACTCAATGTGCATTTAGATGTAAAAAAAAAAATCATTACCAATACTTAAAGATCTTATAGCTCATTAAATAGAGGGTACAAGGACTAGAAGCTAGAATAGAATTGGTAACAATCTGGAAACTAAATACAGTGTCACTGAGATTTTCAGAAGCTGTAATAGTTGTAAGCAACTCAAATAGTCTCCAAAAAGTTAAGGTATACACGAGAAATAAAGTTTAAGTTATGCCTTGTATGTTTGTCAATTTGGCAAAAGTTAGTATTGTCTAGGTGATGGACCTCCAGACATGCCTGTGGAAGATTTTTTTAATGTTAATTTCATTTTTAATTATGTGGCTATGGTGGGGACCACATGTGGGCTCAGGTGTCCACAACGGTCAGTAGGTGGTGTAAAGCACCTGACGCTGGAAGGTCCAGGCAGCAGTGAGCTCAGTGTGAGTACCAGAAATCAAACTCTGATCTTCTGGAAGAGCATCAAATGCTCTTAATCACTCAACCATCTCTACAGTCCCAGGATTATCTTGGTTACCTTATTTGGGGTGGGAAGACCTGCCCACTGTGGGTGGAACCATTCCCTTGATAGAAGACCCTAGACTGCATAAGAGTGGAGAAAGTAATCTAAGCAGTACTGTGCAATGTATTCATTGTTCTCTTCTTCTGCCTTCAGACAGACTGTGACCAGTTGCTTCAGACTCCTGACACTGTGACTTCCCTGCCAGCCAGAATGGAGCCATGAGCCAAATAAACACTTTCTCTTTAAAAAGTTTCTTTTACCACGGTGTTTTATCACAGCAATAGGCAAGAAGCTAAAACAGTTCATCACATGTCTTCTCTCACAAACTCATTTACTTTGATAATGTACAACTGCAATGACGGTTGACTTAGGGAACTGAATTATTTTTCAGTGTTCTCTTGGAATTTTCTATTTATGTTTTACCACAAAATGCGTTTTAATGAACACACCTGAATATTCACAGATAGATTATATAGACTGAAAAGAGAATAGTAACCCAAATGATGACATACAGATATGAATGGTGCCAGAGTTTCCCATTGCTCATTGAGTAAACACCCTGGAAGGTAATGCCTCCTTAGTGAATGGGGCAGACAAAGCTAACTGAGCCGGTGGGGGCAGTACTCACATGTGCACCATTTTCCAGCAAGGCCTTAGCACAGGCCACATGACCCCCAAGGCATGCCTCATGGAGAGAGGAGACCAGGTTGATTGTTACAAGGTTCACATTGATGCCCTGCAGTTTGGAGAAAAGAAAGTTAAATGCTGCATCTGTCATGGCAAATCAAGCAATGCTGTTCAACAGGTTTCTATTGTAGACATCTGGCTGAGGGCAGTGATACCAGCACCATAAGGAATAGAGAGTAGACACCATTACCATGAAATTCTAAACACAGCACTGGGGGACTGGAGAGATGGCCCAGCACTTACAAGTGAGCACTGTTCTTGCAGAGAAACCCAAGTTTGGTTCCAAACACCCAAATCAGGCTGCTCACAACTGTCTGTAACACCAGCTCCTAGTGGATCTAATGTCGCTGGCCTCCTAAGATATCTGCATTCACACAGACAGATGGAAGGACTGACGGACACACACACACACACACACACACACACACACACACACACGCATGCATGCCTCTGAAAAAAGAATAAAAATAAACCTTTAAACACAGCATGGAGCCTCAGAGTCATTTGTTCTGCCCTGGGGAATGTGCTAGGACATAGGTCTTTAAAGTGTGTGGTCTGATCCTTTGTCCTCCAAAAGTCTACTCTGGAGGAAGAAATATGTTGTTCATGTTTTTATCGTCGTCGTCGTCGTTGTTGTTATGCAAGATAGAGATAATATTCTGTTATAGGAAGCATTTTGAAGCTTATTCTAAAGTCTCTTTTAGGGAGAAAAGATTGCCAGATAGAGACATACATGCCTTTAATCCCAGCACAGGGAGGCAGAGCAGGCTTGATATCTATGAGTTCAATGTCAGCTTGGTCTAAAGAGTGAGTCCCAGAATAGCCAGGACTACATAGAAAGATTCTGTCTAAAATATACTAAATAAATAAATGAATAAAGTAAAATGTTTTAGGGTAAAAAATTTGTGATTTTTTTAAAAGGGTAAATGTTTGATCTGTGTACCTATTATATGTATAGTCTCTCTCTCTGTCTCTCTGTCTCTCTGTCTCTCTCTCTCTCTCACACACACACACACACACACAGTGGTATAGAAATTTCTCTGGTGGAAGGTGATATTAAGAAAAGAAAGTTTAAAAACAAGGCTTCAAAAACCCTACACATCTCCCAGTTAGGAAGTATCAAGTATCTTCTCCTTTTTCCTTTATCTTCTCCATATATGATTTCATTTTAAGAAAAATGTACCTGCTATTCAGTGATAACTGAAAAGAAAAGAGGAAAGAAAAGGCAAGTGGAAGAAAGGGGGGGAATGAAAAGAAAAGATAGAAAACAACAATTTGAAATAGCCTAGTCCACGAGGTGGCAGCATTGCACTAGAAACAAACCTACAGTTCAAAACTCAAGAGTCCAGCATTGTAAAAGTGACACTGGCCAGGCCTGAAAGACTGTCTGAAGTAGTGGTCCTTAACCTTTCTAATGCTGCGACCCTCTAACATAGTTCCTCACGTTGCAGTGACATAGCAAACATAAAATTATCTTCGTTGCAACTTCAGGACTGCAATTTTGCTGTTGTTATGAATTGTAATGCAAATATCTGATATGCAGGCTATCTGACATGTAACCCTGTGAATGGATCTATGACTCACATGTTGAGAACTACTGATCAACATAGGACTCTCTGAATTGTGCATAAGAAAATAGACATGCAGGAAATGCAAATCATATATAAGAGTCGAGGTTACCCAGCTGTCAGAGACAGCATGATAACTAAGAAGTTTCCAAACTAATGCTTTACTTGAATTTATTCAAGGTGGTTTAATATTTTACTAGTATTTTTGCACATGACCTACCTGTAAAACAAGTCTTTGAAGTGTAGAATATATGGGCCAGCATGATAGCTCAATGTAAAAACATATGCCATACCCAATAAATAAATACATATATGAATAAATAAAATTTTCTTTTAAAGAAAGATTGTAGGTGGCTGGAGAGATGGCTCTGCCATTAAAACATTTGGTTTTTTTCTAGAGGACCAGAGTTCAGTTCCCAGCGCCCACATCAGGTGGCCCCCAACTTCGGCTCCCAATGCATCCTGGATTCCAAGGGATCTAAGATACACATGGCAAACACACACACACACACACACACACACACACACACACCATTCACATACAAACAATAAAAATAAATCTTAAATAATACTGGACTCAAAAAATTTTCAGTAGTTACAAAGGGCAAAGGAATGGGATTGTAGCAAGAAAAAGTTCAGATTTTCTACATATGGCCCTACACACTTAATCGCACTACTAAAATAACATATTCTTAGTGTAGAGGTGCTGTCATAAAAGACATAGCTGGCTTGCTTGTGCATGGCTGTAACCCCAGCACTTGTGTGTGTGTGTGTGGGGGGGGGTGAGGCAGCAAGACAGAGTTTAAGGACAACCTCCATTACTAATGTGGAGGCCTGTCCAGTCTCAAGGAGCAAAGAAACAAAAAAAGTAATAGAATCGGATGAAGTTTCAAGCGTTTTAAAATAGACAAACCAGTCAGTGGTAGTGTGCGCCTTTAAACCCAGCACTTGGGAGGCAGAGGCCAACAGATCTCTGTGAGTTCAACGTCCAGCCTGGTCTACAGAGTGAGTTCTAGGACAGCCAGGGTTACACAGAGAAACCCTGTCTCGAGAAACCAAACCAACCAAACAAGAGCTCTCTGTGTTAGAACACTTGACTAGCCCATGTAAGACCTGGAGCTCCCCAGTCAGCACCTAAGAAAACTGTCCTGAAGTGGCAACCAGCAGATTGGGAAAAGATCTTTACCAATCTGATAGAGGGTTAATATCCAATATATACAAAGAACTTAAGGAATTAGACTCCAGAGAACCAAATAACCCTACTTAAAAATGGGGTACAGAGCTAAACAGAGAATTCTCAACTGAGGAATACTGAAGGGCTGAGAAGCACCTAAAGAAATGTTCAACATCCTTAGTCATCAGGGAAATGGAAATCAAAACAACTCTGAGATTTCACCTCACACTAGTCAGAATGGCTAAGATCAAAAACTCAGGAGACAGCAGGCTCTGGTGAGGATGTGGAGAAAGAGGAACACTCATCCATTGTTGGTGGGATTGCAAACTCATACAACCACTCTGGAAATCAATCTGGTAGTTCCCCAAAATACCACTCCTGGGCATATACCTAAGGATGCTCCAACATATAGCAAGGACACATGCTCCACTATGTTCATAGCATCCTTATTTATAATAGCCAGAAGCTGGAAAGAACCCAGTTGTCCTTCAACAGAGGTATGGATACAGAAAATGTGGTGTATTCACAGTACTAATCAGCTATTAAAAACAATGGCTTCATGAAATTTGCAAGCAAATGGATGGAACAAGAAAATATCTTGAGTGATGTAACCCAATCACAAACTCATGGTATATACCCACTGATAAGTGGATATTAGCCCAAAAGCTCAGAATACCCAAGATACAATTCATAGACTTGTGGATCAGATGTAACAAAATCAGTAGATACAAGCTACTGTTCTAATGCTATTGCTGCCTGCCTACTACCATACTCTGTGACATAATGGGTATAGACTCTAATCCTCTGGAAATATAAACCACAATAAACCCTTTTTCTATAAAAAAAGAAAGAAAGAAAGAAAGAAAGAAAGAAAGAAAGAAAGAAAGAAAGAAAGAAAGAAAGAAAACTGTCCTGTGCTGAAGAGGTAAGTCAGTGAATGGTAAAGAATTGCCTAGCATGTGTGAGGCCCTGGGTTCAGTCAGAAACACAACTCAAGGGGAAATGGGTTCATATCTCATCTTCTCACTATTTAATGTATTTTCTATTTATTTCCCTTTATTTTTTATTTATCTTTTCCTTTATCATTGCTAATGGCTCTGTTTTCCTTTCATCTCTAGTTGCACTTTTATAATAGTTTTGAAGTTCTGGAGCTCAAATGGAGAGGTCAAATGGAGCTCCAGCTTGGTGTTGATTATTGCTTTGTAAGAAATGACAGAACTCTGAAGCTGGACACGGATGTGAATTGGTCAAATAATTGCCTAGCTTGCATGAAAACCTCGCTTTGAGCCTCAACCCAGGATAAGTCACGTGTGGTGTGTGCTTTAAATTCCAGAACTTTCAAGGTGCAAGCAAGAAAATTAGAAGTTCAAGGTCATTTTGCTAGCAGGCTGGAGACTAGCCTGGAATATCTGAGACCCTGTCCCAAAAATAAGGGACTGGGGGGATGGCTTGGCAGGTAAGCACAGTTTTCACCAAGCCTGATGACATGACTTGACCCCTGGTACCCATATGGTAGAAGAGAACCACTCCAACAGAATTGTCTGCTAAATATGCCCCTTCCACCCCATACATAAATACACACATAAATACATATTTAAGGGAGGCTGGAGAGATGGCTCAGTGATTAAGAGCACTGACTGCTCTGCCAGAGGTCCTGAGTTCAATTCCCAGCAAGCACATGGTGGCTCACAACCATCTGTAATGGGATCCGATGCCCTCTTCTGGTGTAGTCATATAAATAAAAATAAATAAATAATTTATAATACATATTTAAAGGCAAAAGGCAAAAATCAGACAGAAATAACAAATCATTTTAAAAGAGAAGGACGTGCACAAACTATCCCTATCCCAGCTGTTTAAATTCAAAGGAGGAAAAAAATTTTAAATGTCGATGTGATAGAGAGGACATGGGAAAGAAAGCAGTAACTCACTTCCACTGCTCCCATGTAGAGTCCAAAAAAATAAAGCAAAACGCAGAGTATACTTTTATTTATTTCCTAAATGTTTACTCGGATATTTGTTCAACACACAGGTGATACTGTCAGCAAGATAAACACAGCGTTGTTAGTAGCTAAGACTTCACTAAATCTTCCCCACGGCCTAGGATTTATCTGATTATTAACTTATTTGAGAGCCTAATCTTGAACTGTGTGTCTTTATTGTTGCAGTAGGGCAGCCTCTCATATGGTACCCAGTGGTGCCCCGTTCCTAATCCTGCCTCACTTGGATAATGCTTTCTCTTTCAATGTGAGCAGCACTTACAGACTTACATCAAATGAATGCATGGTAGGAAGAGAAATGATGGCAGGTCAAAACAGGCTCAAAGGGTTAAAAAGAAAAACAAAAGCAAAAAACCATGAGGGCGCTGGAGAGCTGGCTCAGCAAAGAGCACTATCTGCTCTTCAGGAGGACCCAGGTTTCAGTTCCCAGAGGAACCAATACCCTCTTCTGGCTTCCGAGGGCACTGCATGCACATGGTCCATGGGCATATATTCAGGCAAAACGCCATTACTCATAAAATTAAAATAACGTTGCTTAACTTTTTTTTTAAAATGTAACTTAGGTACCTTCTCTGGAGAAAGTCAGCTGCTATCTCATAACACCGCCCTGTGGTGAAATCCAAGTGATTTCGCGTGAAAAACCGATCTCCCCTCCGCCCATCGTGAGTCAAGGCATGACCTAAGTGACACTTCACTGACTGGAAGCTGCACCCTGAGCCCTTAGAAACTTCAGTAATCCAATTGTTGTTGACTGGAGTTACCATGCTTTGATGTGATTCATAGGACACCAGTCACCTACAAATGCAATCTCAAGACGGATGTCTCTAATGCACACTGGAAAAGCATGAGATAAGTTACCATAAATTTCCCTTAGACGGAAACTTCCTGCTGGGAAAAGGAGGACCCAGAATGAAAAGGAGGAAAACTAGGAAGAAAATGAAGCAGTTCCTAAAGAAAGCAGGAGCGAGGGGAACACATGGGGGTGGGCGGGGTGAGGGGGTAGGGAGGGGCGGGGGGGGGTAGGGAGGGCGGGGGGGGGGTAGGGAGGTCGGGGAGGGGTAGGGAGGGCGGGCGGGGTGGAGGGAGGGAGGAGGGGCTGGGATGGAGATGCCAAAATGGTGGTGCTGGACCTGAGCACAGCTATGGCCAAAGTTACTATGGAATGATTCTAGATTAGAGCAACAGCAAGCAGGACAGTCTTTAGTTTACTTACTTGTGCAATTAAAGTTTTAAGAGCCAGTAGGCGCCCCTGGGCTGCAGCCTCGTGGAGCGGGGATCGATCAGCCCAGCAGTCTGAAAAACAAATAAACTACTGGTCAAAGTCTGGAGGCTCCCTCCCCCAAGCTGTTCATGCTACCCACCCACTGCGGGGCTTGAGGGAAGAGAAGCAACCTAGCCTGTACCAAACAGCGGGTCTCCTCAAATCCAGGGAGCTGAGCATAGTGGCTACGGCTGCCTTTCCATGTGCAGTTTTAACAAGAAAGATATTTTTTTACTCAAATAAACAAAGCTAAGGGCTTGGCCCTGATAACACTAATGTCAAGTGAAGGACTAAGGGGGCCAGTTCGCTTTGTTTGTTTCCCATCATTTCACTTCATCCCCATTCATACACCAAAATCCAAAACCTGTGTAGTACAAAGTAAATCTGAAAAAAATATTAGAAAAGAGGGTTGGAATATGGCTCAGTAGAAGAACACTTAGCCAGTGTGTGCAAAGCCGAGAGAGAGAGAGAGAGAGAGAGAGAGAGAGAGAGAGAGAGAGAGAGAGAGAGAGAGAGAGAGAGTTTTCCTGAATTGCTGAGGTAATTTTCTCTGATTCTTTTGATAATGCTATTGCTATCTGTGTATTTTAAGGTAAATTGCCCCTTTTCAAATGGTGTGATTCCCAAACATTACCCTAGGAAGCTGTGCAGCTTGGGCCCATAGAGCCAGGCTGCCAGGACTCAAGTCCCACTTGGACTACTCTCTGCTAAAAGCAGTCTGTTGCGGAAGCATTTGAATCTCAATGTTCTTATCTGGAAACCAGAGATATAGTAATCTACTATTTGGCAGGGCTCTCAGAAGGCCAACCAAGTACATCCACAGTCAAGTGCTCAAGGCCACTTTGGACCAATTAATAAGGAGACATTGCAGGGCAGTTCTCTAAGGGACAGCCTCCAAACTGGTTTAGGAGTACTTTTTTTTTTCTGTAATTGTTTCTCTGCCACTACGACTAACCTTAGCTTCAATGGTCATTTGAGAAGTAACTATATATGAAAAATGACAAAGGATAATCATTTGTTTTGGAAACAGACCTGGTCCAGTTTTCAAATTCTGTGCATTTTCAAACCCCAGACCAGAGGAGAGGAGAAAAATATAATATATAATATTATGGCCTCTAGCATCTTCTAGAATGGAAGAAAGGGTAGAAGATGACTCAAAAGGACTTCTTCTAGTCAAATATTCGACAACTTGCACCTCAAAATAAGCAATACCATCAAAACAGGATCCTGTAAGTCCTTGCTGATATAATATATCAATATAGACAATATGCTTCTTCCTAAAAGATACTAGCTTAGAAAAATGTGGAAGAAATAACAGGATGAGGCTTAAATTATCGCTGCATGAATTATAAAGGGAATGCACATAATATTATACAGAAAAAAATATAGAAACAATCTTGGCCAGCACAGAAAACCAAGCAGTGCTAAAACAAATTGGTATCACGTGCTGTAAGATTGAATGCAAGGAGCTGCAACCTATGTCATCAGAGGGAACGCAATGTGAAGAGCTCTTCATGGCCACAAAGCATAGTCTGACTCTTAGGAACACACATTGAAGCAACTCACATTGAGAGGCATGCTATAAATGAATTGGCCTGGAGCCAGGTGCAGGAGAGATGGAGACTCAAGGAGAGTGTGGGAGGCCAGACACATTATCTGGAAGCCCTTTGACCTTGGCGCAGGACCCCTTCGCTTGAAAAGATCTTAACAGAACAGTTAGCTAAACATAAATGGAGGGCTTTGGCAGAGGACTGGGGATTCCTTGTCCTGATCTTGTAGCTCTTCTGTTAAAACTAGCTCCAGAAAACAACTTTGAACCAAGGGAAAAAATAAATAGATAAAAATTGTTTGTCATCTCATATTCTTGTTGTGAATGTGAAATACTTTTTTATAATAAGGAAAAAGTATGAAAGTATTTAATAAAGATAAACATATGCTGTGCCTATTATATATCTTCACTGATTTCTGAGTTGGATCCAAGCTGGTAAGTGTGACAGTTTACTTTGAAGGGAAGTGTTTGCTACTACACTGCTCCCTTTTTCCCCTCTTAGGGTTTCCAAGGAACACCTGGAATTGAGGTGAACTGTTTTTGGAGAAGGACCGGACCTTTGCAAGGCTAGCACAGGGTGTGAGAGTCAAGTTGGGGAGAAGGATATAGGGTGAATTTGCATTACGTTGGTTCTTTTTTTTCTTTTGGTTTTTGGTTTTTGGGGTTTTGGAGGGGTTGTTTGCTTGTTTGTTTTTTGTTTTTTTGAGACGGGGTTTCTCTGTGTAGCCCTGGCTGTCCTGGAACAGCAGGGCAGTGGTGGTGCATGCCTTTAATCCCAGCACTTGGGAGGCAGAGGCAGGTGGATTTCTGAGTTTGAGGCCAGCCTGGTCTACAGAGTGAGTTCCAGGACAGCCAGGGCTACACAGAGAAACCCTGTCTTGAAAAACCAAAAAAGAGGAAGAAGAAGAAGAAGAAGAAGAAGAAGAAGAAGAAGAAGAAGAAGAAGAAGAAGAAGAAGAAGAAGAAGAAGAAGAAGAAGAAGAAGAAGAAGAATTACATTGGTTACATTGGTTACATTGGTTCTTAAGGGACACCCAAATTAACACATTCAAACAAGTTTCCCCAAGAGCAAAACCTTATACCTTGTAGCAAAATGGAGCCAAAAGTACTCCATACTAGTAAACAGAAGGACAGTGCTAATTGTGGACATAAAAGGGAGAATGAAATTTTTAGTCAATTTTTATTTGTTTTATATATACTTTACATCATGTGGACCTTGATTGGCTAGCCACCATTGACAATGAAAAGTAAACTCAGAGACTTAACTCATTCATCATTCTCTATACTGTGCCTTTGTTTTCCTTTACTGAATACTGTAGCATTTCATGCCATGTCTGGGTATAAATAATAGCTGCAAATCAATTCTAATCACAAAATGGTTAGCTTAGAGGACAACCCAGCTGGTGAGCAGAATATTTCTAAACTTCTTCAACATCTCTCCATAGCATCTTTAGTCTCCCCTTCATACATCTCCATCTAAGGCCTCTGCAGATGTGCTCAGACACGCCGTATGTGAGCACAGACACTGGAGACTTGAGGACAGTCCTTACCCATGCTAACAGCTAAGCAGCCTGAGCAGTGGAGGCAGCAAAATCTTCGGTGTCACTTTGGCATTCTGTTCTTCTAACAATAAGTTAGTCAACCCACGGGGCCTGAATAACTACAGGTTAAATATTTCTACTCTAAAGATCAAAATCTAGAGCACTCCAAAATCTAAAACTTTCAGACTGCTGACACAACACTACCATGCATAGAACATCTCACTCCGTGAAACTCAGATTCATTCCCCCAAATGATTTAAAATGTTACATGAAACGTTATGAATGTATCTAGTATTTTAGCTAAGGTTCCCTCCCCTAAGATATCAAGTTTTCTAAACTCTGGGAGAGAGAAAAATCTGAAATCTAAAACTTCTGGTTCCAAGCATTTTGTGTAAGGGAGACTTGACCTATAGAGGTAACCTGCTCAAACACAAAAAACGATTTAAGCGGTCACAGACTCCTAAAAGAATTAGCTTAGGATATCAACATGAAATGGATTTGTGATTCCTAAACCTTGCCTCTGTTTAGGCTCTGATGATCTCTTTCCCTGTAAGAAGCAAGAACTTTAAGTGCATCCTTCAGACAATTCCGGACTTCTAGTAACTTCCCAGTATTTACCAGTCCCATTAGACCCAACCCTCAGGTGGTATTTGGATAAACCACACAAGCCCAGTATTGAGTGAAAGCCACCCTACACAAAAAAGTGTGAACTTTGGGGTTCTGTTCCTGTCAAGGAAAGAAGGAAGGAACACTCACCTTGGGCGTTAGGAGTCAAAAGCAACCTGAGGAAGGATGGGGGCTGACAGAAATGGGGTGTGGTGGGAGCCATACTGACAATAGACTCTCACCCTTGGGTTCTGGCTCTGCCTGTGTTCACTAAGTCCTCGTGTACTTCTCTGTACTCAGGTCTTTAAAATTACTCCACCCCCTCCTAGCCATGCATCATCTCCCATCCCTCCACAGTTCACGGTGTCTCCCCACTCCCGTCTTTCTCTGGTCCACCAAGCAGCTAGATGCCCAAGGACAGCATGTTCTTCACAGGCTTCCCACCGCCTCCTTCCAGGTGCCAGTTTCTCTGATGCTTTGAGGATGAAAAGAAGCAAGGGGGACAGGGCAGGTGACTCCCAGTCCCACTCACTGGGCCTCAGGATGTCACAGGACGAGCTAGCATCCAGAGTACTCTGCCTACCCTTGTTGAAATGAAAATTAGGACACAAAAACTGATTTTGAAAAAAAAAATTGGATTTAGTACACTCTGGCCAAATTGGGGAAAACAAACAAACAAACAAAAAACCCTCCTGTTTTGGGGGGAGTTGTTTTCTTTTCATTCTGAGGTCACTTGGTAAGCCTGCGGTGCCATCTGCCACTGCACCAAGAAAGAGGGAAGGTTGACGGTCTTGGGCTCGGTCCTCACTTCATCTCTGCTCTGCAGCTCCTTCTCCAAGCCCCACTCCCAAGATATATAGCACAACAGGACAGTTCACTCAGGGAACTGCCTGAACATTCTTACCTATTTCAGACACCACCTTGCCTAAAGCCTCACAGCCTCCATGAGAGATGGACAAGTGTGGTTTTATACATAAGAATACCCCAAAATAAATGAGCACTTTGTTTCAACTAAAAAGTTCTCATGGCTGGTTAAGCGCTAGAAATAAAACCATAAAGTCAGGCTTAGAGACTTGAGAAAATATCCTTACTCTGTTTTTGAGAACTACTGGTTTCTAAATTCTGCCTATCCTGGGGCTACATTCACTTGTATTTGGGACACTTCAGCATCCGGTTATCCCTGCTATGTGCTGGGGAAATAGGAAGCTAAGTTAGAAAAGTGTTGGCCCAGCAAGCAGGAAGCCCTGGGTTTGCTCTCTGGCACTGTATAAACCAGGGGAGGCGGGGCATGCTGTACGCCAGAGAAGGAGGCCCAAGGATGAAAAGTTCAAGGTCATCCTTGACTAAGGAGAGCCTGAGGATAGCCTCACTCTGACACTGTCATCTGTCATCCTTGCAGGCAGGAGGCAGGGATCTCTGTGAGTCTGAGACTGCCCCGGTCTGAGCAAGTTCCAGGCCAGTCCAAGCTGCATTGTGAGAGCTTGGTTTTTAAAAATGTGTGATAAATCTGTTGTATTTCCAACTGGAAAGAAAAATCACTCTCCCGGAAGTAACCTTTCCTGTTCCCCTCCTGATGACTGTCCCCTACATGGACCGGAGGGTTTTCACACAACCGTGCCCCTGAATCTGCCACAGGGAAGGTCCCCTGGTTTTTATTCCTGTTCCCAACACAGTATCTCATTGCCCTTCACACTGTGCGAATTGGAGCAAACTGTAAGAAATTAAGGATTAAAGGTTTTGGCAGATTCAGGACTTTTCCATTACTTTCAGTAAATATGTAACCAATCTTTCCAAGTGCATGAATACTTAAATAGGACTTAATGCCTTCTAGGGCGCTCTATTTTTACTTCCTTGGCACCCCGCCTGGGTCACAGGGCTGCAAATATATTATGAAGATAGTTTACAAACATGCTCACTCTTGATGAGATGTGTGGAAAATGTTCAAGTCCTTTCCCCCTTCTTCTTTCAAACTGTGATTTGTATCTCTAGTTCTCAGATTCTTTGAATAAATGTCATAACAATCTCCCCTCACCCCCAAATTATTTATTTAATAAGGAAATCCATTCAGACAGAATATGTTTAAGTTCCAAGAACTCAAAATAAGAGCTGGTAATTCTTTTACATTTTTCGAGGATGTTACTTTGTCAGACTTCAATGAGAAAGTGAGATGATTCTAAAAGACTGCCTGTTAACAGCCTCTGGCCCCCCAGGGTCTACAATCTGTGTTCCAGTTTGGAAATCATAGAAAGCAACATCTATGGCATTTATCAGAGAGCAAATGTCATGAGTCCCATTTCAAAACAATGGTAAGAACTTAGAATTAATGAGATTATGAGAAAATGGGGTTCATCAGGAAGAAAACAGGGCAATGAAAATTCTGAGATACCTAAAATGTTATAAAATAATGAAGCTAAATGACTATTCACCAGTGCACCCAGTTCTGATCAGACGATGAAGTGTGGTCAATGACCTGTGTTAAGAAGGCTCCTTTGAACCCATTAGGGGTGGGAGGGCTGAACTACAGGTGACTTGTGGAGGCAGAACCTCTGCCAGGAACTCGTTGTCCTTGCTTGGAAATAGTCAGCAGGCACCTGAGATATTAACCACTCAGAGGACAGTTAGGCCAAGGTTTCATGAAATAAGGAGGGAAATAAATACGGCAAAAGTCTAAGAAGACCCTGGGACATAAAACCAAAGAAAGGCAAGAATACTGAACTGGAATGGACAGGAGTCAGACATAGGGGTAGCTGTCCAGGACCAGTCCCTTTGGAACAAAAGCTAATGAAACGTGGAAAACAAACTAATGCTTTAGCCTTCCCTTAAAATTGCTTCTTTTTTTTCTTTTAAAAAGATTATATTATCCTACTCATATATATCTGCAAGTATAAAAATGTCCCAACTTCTAAATCCCCCACTCAGTTTTATGGCTATACCTTCAGCAGCAAGGATTCGGGTTAAGCAATAGGTAGCCATGGCTGTCCTGGAACTCACTTATATAGACCGGGCTGGCCTTGAACCCACAGAGATCTACCTGCCTCTGCCTCTGCCTCTGCCTCTGCCTCTGCCTCTGCCTCTGCCTCTGCCTCTGCCTCTGCCTCTGCCTCTGCCTCTGCCTCTGCCTCTGCCTCTGCCTCCTAAGTACTACAATTAAAAGGGTGCACCACTACTCCCAGCTCACAAAATGTTGCTGCTGGCTTAAATATGTAACTATATTTAATGAACTATGTACAATGTCAAGAGAAAAATAACTGTTAGAATCATGCAAAAAACTCGTTTCAGTGATGTTATTGCTAGTGTATTACAGAAAGACATATCAGAGTGTATTCTTATACATGCAAGAGGTATAAGGACACATATATACGTAGACAAAGATATGTGTGTGTATTTGTGTGTGTGTGTGTGTGTGTGTGTATAAACTAGGTTTATATGCACCAGTCTCACCACCAGCTGTCCATCTGTGTTTAACAATATCTGAAAATGGACACAGTTCAGGAGATGGAACAAAATGTCTAGGTTAGAGGGTGAATGAATCTCTTAAGGAGATTTGAAGTTTGGCTTCAGATTCAAATCCAAAGCATGATTACACAGGTTCTGAGCACTCAACATCCATACTTCATACATGAAAACAGGAGTCATGCACAGGAACAACTATAGAAAAACTTCCCCACACTCAATCAGCACTATCCCCATTAGATTTTATCTAATTTTATCTAATGCCATATCTAACAGAAATGCTAGGAAGCCTCTGCCCAAACTGATGGCAAAGTTACCTTTCTAGTTCGTGCTTAATTTGAAACTTAAAAAAAAAAAGACATTAACGTTTTTCAACCAAAATTACATACCTCCCTGAAATGTGTGACATATATAATCCCCAAAAGAAATCTCTTTCCACAGTCCAGGCCTTCTGACACCTTCTTCACAAGCTAGTTGAAGCATTTCGCTGCTTCGTATTTTGGAGTTCTTGTTTCTCTATGTGAAACCACTGATGTCTAGTGTTTTCTTGAGTTGTCTAGTGCATTGAAATCAGAAAGCATGTCTATTTTGAAAGAGAATCCTGGATGCAAATTGAAACAGATACCAACTAAAGCATGATGCAATCCAGGAACCCCTGTGAACACTAAAAATACATGGGGCAACTTTCGACAATTTTAGAATCCTCCTCCTCCTCATTACTGTCTGCCTCCTGCATGAAGTAACTGAAGCCTCTGCTAGAATTGCCCCCAAAATCTTAGCAGTTTCATATTGTGATGATAACCTTCATTTTTAGTGCTTTCTGTGGTCCCACTGATGTATCACTGATGGGTCTAGTGACTTTTTTTTCCTGTAATAAATGGTCAATCAATTCCATTTGCAAAGGACACCACAATATGCATACATACAGCATGGCAGAATGCTTCTCAATCAAATTAATTGGTCATTGAATTTCCCAAGGAAATTAAGTCTTAACTACAATGTTCTTTCTTGTTAGTTAGACTAAAAATATCTAAGAGAAATAATGCTCTATAAGAACTCTTTGGGTTAGTAGAAAGTCTCTGCAAGATAGCCTTTAAAACCCACTATTCTGCTTACTTCTTAAATAATTGTGACTAGATCCACCCACTGCCAAGGAAATAACGCCGAAGATCCTTCACAACTTGGTGCAGTCAACATATTTGCTACCTTAAGTGAAAGGTACATTTAAAAACTACCCATTCAGCACAAAAGTACAAGGAAATCTTACCTTCTAGAAACACTATTCACCGTAAATTTTAAAGGAGGAATTTGTGGAGGTGCTGGGAAGAAATTCAAGTATTTTTACCTGACAATCCACCATAGATCTCCTCTGCTATCCTAGCTGCCTCTTTTCTGTTTCCTTTGACGATATAGAAATGGGTTAGGAGAGCCAAGAAAACTTTAATTAAAAGCTTGAAGAAAAAAAACGTTGCAAACATTGTAAGAAAAATGTTTTTAAAGCCATAGAAAGCAGGACCATCTTCCATTTTGGCTTCTTCTCGGCATAGGTTCCTACGGCTGCACATTTTTACTGAGTTATAATTGGCATCATATGACATCTATTTTAAACCTCCTAGCACACAGTGCTCCTGTTACCGAGAACTCTGTCTGTAGGTTCTAATCTAACTCTGATGTGGTGACTGGGTGTGCTGATATTTATGGCAATGTTTAACAACTTCCTTCTACTAAGAAACACTCAGTGCTGGCCTGGAGAGAAATGGATGCCACTTCCGGCACATGGCTCAAGGCCATCTGCAACTCCAGTTGCAGGGGATCCAATGCTCCCTTCTGACCTCTGTACGCACCAGGCATGTGCATGGTCCACATATACACGTGGAGTCAAAATACCCATACACATAGGTGATCATTTTTTAAATACTATTTATCATCTATATTGGATTTCACCAAAACATTATTAGATACATGTATAGAAGACTCAAACAAGAAAACATTAAGGAATTCTTAATCCAGCCCATTCCCTTTTTCCTTCTAAATCCTCATTTTGGGTACAGTATGTTGGAAAACAGGGTTGGAAAGATAAAGGGAACTTTTTCTACATTGCTACAGTAGCAAACCAATTCCTTTGTGTTCATGCAAGAAAAGTGGTAATATTCTGCATCAGTCATAGAAAATACTGTTCCTGGTGGTATTTTGTTTGCTTTTCATGTAGATGTTTACAAAGGATTAAGGACAAATATAATCTATGTCTAATCAAAAACAAAACAAAACAAACAAACAAACAAACAAACCCAGACATTTGTCTTTAAGGTAATATTGAGCACAAGGCCTCTCCCAATTAAAGTTTGAATGCAACTGAAGTGCTGAGGCGATGCTGGTGACAGGTACTAAGGTGGCACCTGTGACAAGGTCCTTCAGCATTCATTTCCTGTTTGAAGCTTCAGTGAAGAGGGCAGCTCCTTCTGGAGCATGTGCCCAATCCTTGACAAGGGACTTGTGACAAGAACATGGATGACCACCCTTCATAGCTTGCAGGTGAACTTAGCAGAGCCCACGAATCTGTATCCTCCTTAGCTGGGCGGTGTGCTCTTATCAGTTGGCCAATACAAGGAAAGCTCATTTGGTTTTAATCTCTCTCACTAATTAGTTTTGTCTTTTATTCTTGTTTATATGTGGTTTCGTCACATATGTAAAATCTACTGGAAGTACATTAGTCAGGGTTCTCTAGAGGAACCCTAGATCTCTCCATATATTAAAAAGAGGATTTATTAAAATGCCTTACAGGCTATGGTCCAGCTACCCCAACAACACTGATCTACCAATGGAAGGTCCAAGAACAGAGTAATTGTTTAGTCCCTGACACTGGATATCTTGGCTGGTCTTCAGTATATGCCGTAATTCTGAAGACAGACTCTAATGCCAGGGAAAAAATGGACTTGCTAGGAAGAGCAAGAACAAGTAAGCAAATAGCAAGCTTCCTTCCTTCATTTCCTTTATATAGGCTGCCAGCACAAAGCATGGTGGATCCTTCCATCTTAAATATCTAAATTACAAATGGGTTTACTTACTCCAAATGATTTAATGGAGAAAAAAAAAATCCTTCCTAGGTGTACCCAGCCATGTGGGTTTTAGTTAATTTCAGATGTAGTTAGGCTGACAACCAAGAAAAGCTCATCAACAAGGTATTACCAAGGGATGGTAATAGGGATGGGCTCGGAAGATGAACACTTACTTCCCCGAGGAACTCTTGGCAGTCTATGGTTGCCGGGGAAGGATGTTACTTTGTTCAGTGCTGTAGCCACTGATGAGCTGTGTGTGCTCCCAGAACTAACCTCCCACCCACCTATCCACTTACAAACAAATGTAGTTAAACTCAGAGGGTTACACACACACACACACACACACACACACACACACACACACACACACTGAGAGGAATGGATGAAAACTTGGCAAGAAGGCTTTCAGTGAGAAAGGAGGGGAAATGAGAGGGTAATAAGGAGCTGGAAAATAACTAAAATTCATTATATAAATGTATGAAACAGTCAAATATAAACATATTAAAAATTCTTCTGAATTCTACCTGTCAAAGAACCCAGGATATAATAAAAACATTCTACTCTTTTCTTAAGTGGATGCTTATGGAATGAGACCAGGCGTGGTCAGCCTCTGTATGTCCATACAGACAAGTATGCGTTCACACCTCCCATCCCTACAATCCAGCCACAGGATCATCTTCTCATTTTAGATAAAGCCATCTGGGAGCCTGAGGAGTGGCTCAAAAGGTAAGATCAATGGCTACCCCCGCAGAGGACCTGGCTTCAGTTCCCAGTACCCACATGGTGGCTCACAACCATCTGTAATTCTAGTTCCAGATCAAACACCTTCTCTTCTGGACTCCCCAGACACCATGTATGCAAGCGCTGCACAAATTTACATGAAGGCAAACCACTCATACATACAAAATTTTAAAATATCAAAGTACCTTAAGTAAAGATCAAACCATCTTCTTTTGTAAGACAAATCTGAACACGAATGAAAATAGCTTCTTCCCACAAGTGGGGAATGCTAAGCTTTGTTATGTAAAGTGAAAATTCGAGTATCTTTTTTAAAAGAAAGATTTATTTATTTATTTTATTTATGGGAATACATTGTCTTCAGACACACCAGAAGAAGGCATCAGATCCTATTACAGATGGTTGTGGGCCATCATGTGGTTGCTGAGAATTGAACTCAGGACCTTTGGAAGAGCAGTCAGTATTCTTAACCTCTGAGCCATTTCTCCAGCCCTCAAATATCTCTTAAGACAGCTGGCAACATAAAAAGTGTAATTACGTGGTTCACACACACAATAGTGTGTGGATGCATTCATTTGCCTTCTGTGATGACTGGCAGCAAGAAACAAGGGCTTATTAGAATCAGGAAACAAAGGTGCAATTGAACTTTCTATTTCAAGAATACAAAAGAGCATATATTCTAGAAATAAAAGATGACAGAGTGGTACACCAGACAAAGGACACTTCCTCTTTTACTAATAGACCAAGCAACACATTAGATCCACTCAGAAAAGGTGGAGGAGGGGTTATTCCACGAGCAACATCCCGTCCACAAAATAAGACAAATGGAGACTAAAATAAGACTATTAAAACAGCGTTCTCATCTTTATTATTGGACATGAGCATGTTTTAGCAAATTGGTTTCATGTGTGTGACTGCAACATCAAAAGCAATACAGTGTCTTTCCAACAAATTCCTCATCCGTGCTAATTTCCTTTTCATGTAATTATGAGTAGCACAGTGGAACAGTGTTCCCACCTGCTGACCAGTGCAACATTGACAGTTAAAAGTATTCAGGAAGCCTGAAAATGGTTTCTGTCAGACAAATTTTATTTTTACTTGTTCCAAAATGGAAAACAATTTTAATTCATAAAATACATATTTACCCACAAGAGCAAATTAATTTTCAATTCACCTTTCATCTTAAATAAAGAACAATTGAAGTATTTAATGATGATTTTAACAAAAGCTAGAAGCAAACAAAAAAGAAGAAATAATAGTGTAGAATAAATACAGGCAAGTGTTACACATGTCTCAGTCTACCGTGGATATTGGCACCGTTACCTGTACGCCTGTCTCAGCACATAAAGATTCAAATAAGACTGAACGGTTTGGACAAGGTTATTTTTCTCCAATAAAAGAAGCCCTAACTTCTATATTTTAAAAATTACTCTCTACTATTTGTGTTTCCATAGAAACCAAACACAAATATATCTCTTTTATATCAGTGGCAACCAAGAAATAGACATGTTAAGATACTCTTTAAAAAGTTTTGCAAATGTCATCGTTAAAAAATCCTGTACAGAATCACAATACTGACAGAATGGAACACTCACAAGTGCCTCATTGCTTTCATTTCAGCTCGTTCACCACACAAACCCATGTGAAAGACTTCCAAGGATTAATAATACATATCATATATAATTTGGGATTAAAAAACCCATGGCTCTGGATAACCATAATTACGATTGAGAAATTCCACCTCACAAAGAGCCTGAGAGCCCTGACGATTTTCAGAATTAATACACTATAAATAAACCATTCTGGAGACAAGCCTTGCCACACACTGGCAATACTTCTCAGAGATCTAGACCAGAGTGACAGGAAGGGGCTTCCATAGAGGACAGGAATAGCAGCTGGTTTTGAGATGGCACACCTCTTCTGTTCTGCTTAGAAACCATAAAGGCATTTATGGGGGACTAATCTGTGCACTATAAAAGCAGAGGGTTGGCCGGCACGAGCATCAACAGTGGTATCGGTCAATCCATAGAATGTAAAAAGCAACATCTCTTCACACACACACACACACACACACACACACACACACACACACAGAGAGAGAGAGAGAGAGAGAGAGAGAGAGAGAGAGAGAGATATGAAGGAAGACAAGAGCTCCTAGAGAATGCATATACAGAAAACAGGTTCAGAGAGGTACTTGGTGTATGCCGGTGATGATTTCCTGTCATTCAGTAGCTTGAGCATTTCAGCATGTTGGCTGTTTTACCACTTCTCATTAACTAGTCCTTAGTCTCAGGAACCACCTAGGTCAACTTTCATACACAGCAGGTGTTCAAACATGCTGGCAACCAATAGATGGTCTTGCTCAAGAAATCAGATTACATGTATCCCTTGAGTAGACCCAGTAAGTGTCAGAAACACGATTTCAATGATGTCCAATGAAGGATACATGACCATGACTTAAAACAGTTCACATAACTGTTGTACCTCCCTAAAGAAAGCTTGTAAACATCTGGTAAATGTGAATTAATGGTATAATGTTAAAAAACTGGCCAAAAAAGATCCAGAAACATTTGGCCTTTCAGCACCCAAGGCTCCCAAAATATAATGTTAAAACATCTCTGCTACAGGGATCTCAGTAATCTGAAAAATGTCCTACCTGAGTGGCTAAACCATTATCCCCTAAATTTTAAAGAAGTGCAAGGAGTTCCCACACTCAGGAATTGCATAAGTATTTATCTTTTTCAAAAACAAAAGTGAACAGTACAGAGGTAGCATAATTTACAAAACCAACTCTAAAACCCAAAAAAACAAACGGAGCAAAATTATTTTCAAATGCTAACAGGACTATTGCAAGTATCTAATAGGACTTGTTAACTTGGGCTTCCTTCTACCTGCTTTTGGATACCTTATCATTCTCATCTCTTTTCTTATCACGAGGCCATTGATGAGTCCAGGCTCTCCTTGGCCCAGTAGCATCTATTGCAACATCAATGATAGAGTCTGGGGTCATCCACTGCAGGAAAATGAGGAAGAGATAGCTGAGCACAGCCAGCAAAGCAAAAATGTAGCCTGTCACTGGGCCACAATGAGAGATGAGCCTGTCCAATCGCTTGTGCATTGGCAACACAGTTTCCTTCGACACACGCTCATATACCTGGAAGAGAGAAGGTGACAATGAACACTCCAAGCCACCACATGCCTGTAACAAAGGGCGACCTGTGACCTACACTGACCGGGAGCAACTAGCAAACATGGGTAGAAACAAATCACCCCTGTTTGATGTTATTTAGAACAATGCTTACCATTGACTTAAATCTGGGCTGAACAATGAGTGACCCATAGAACAGGTGATAGTCACCTGACTACTGGAAAACCAAAGTCCTCTAAGGCCAGAAAGCTTTTTCAGTAGGCACATTGTTGAGCTGGGCCAATGCCTTGACTGGGTGAAGAAAGCTCTCATAAATGCTTAGCACACAGCACACAGACAGTCACCAAGCTGGATTGCTTATGGACGGTGACACTACAGAGAAGCAGCTTCTATACTGCAAGCAGGAAGAAAACAGCAGATGCTGAGTCACAGAGCAGGTGAAGACAAAGTGCAGTGTGACCATAGTGATAGGAAGGGGCTTTGGTGCCTAGCTTTGTGCAACCCCATGGATCCCACATTCTGGAAACAAGCAAAACTGTCTCCTTGTAAATTCGAGAAAGTCACAATCGTCAGTAGGAACTCTTCTGGGGTGGGGGTGGGGGGATGGGGGTGGTCAGTGGCCTTCAAAAGGCCACTAGATCAACATATACTGAGGTTACAATTTTCCTACTTACTTTTCAAAGTAACCCAGTCAAACTAGGAGCTGAAAAGGATCAAAATGTCCTCGAGTTAAAAGACAAACTAACCTGTTTGTCCATCTTGAGGTCAACTAATTTATGATCTTAAGCAATAAATTATTTACCACTACAGAGGGAACATGACTATTATAAATGAGGATTTACTTTTTTTTCTGTTTGTCTGACCTGTTGAGATAAGGCAGCAGAGAACTAGCCTGGAACTCACTGTACAGACCAGTTGGGCCTGGGACTCGCGGTCATCCTCCTGCCTTAGTCTTCCCAGTGCAAATCATCATGCCTTTCCTTCCTTCCTTCCTTTCTCTCAAATGTGAACTATGAATTAGCAGAGATTATAAAACATATAACATGCTTTACTATTATCTCAAAGCATATCTACAAGAAAAAATATTATTACAGAAATGCTAATTAGCTCCTTTAACACTGACTGATACACTACCACCATCATTCCTTCCCAAGTTGCTTCCCAACAGCTCAGTCTTTGGAGGTGTGTAAGATGACAAAGTCAAAGCACAATTTGCAGAGCTATGATTCTAAATCAGGGTGGAGTCCAAGATCACCAAAAAAACCTGTCTAGCCAAATATTCCTGCCAACTATAATCCAAATTGCATTTCTGTTCCATGAGGAACAAGTCAGGATTTAAGGAGTGGTTGGGGAGGTTAAGGAGACACAGGATGGAGAATGTAATCTGAAGAGGCTAGCCATGTGATTCTGACACACTCCCCCACAGGCAAATGGTACTCAGCCCAACCTCTAGAAAAAAAGGTAGCTATTTTCATAAGCTCATATAAACCTTCAGTCAAAACTATGTCTGCTTCCAATACCTCCTGTTAATGAAACATATATCATATGACCAGTTTTAGAAAGAGACTGCACATATAAGAACTAGTATCTCAAACCAAGAAGCATTCTCCAAGTTGGAAACTCACTGCTCCACCATATTGAATGCCAATAACATAAAACCCAAGACTAAACAAACTATGACCTCTCCATGCTCCGCCTGACTGTCTTTCTGGTACAGAATTTCCACATATTAAAAAAGTGAGTTATTTCCTTCAACGTGGCATGTGATAACACGAGGAACAAGAGGTAGACACAAGGGGGACCTAATAGATGAAACGGAGTAGAATGAATGTTACCTGAGACGAGGATTAAGAAGCATTTCCCACAAGCTTCCTCCTCTCTAAGCGGCCTATCAAGCCTGGGTGTGTTCTTGGAAATCCCCTGCAGCTGATTTCTTACCAGTGACTATTTGCCCTTATTTTCACATATATTTTGAATTCTAATATTGTGTCAATCAACCTAAAGTTGTGAAAAATCTTTTCTGGCATCAGGAAAAGGGCTACTAGAATTTCAGGAAGCACTCTTAATTCAACATTCACAACTTTAGGAGGGCCCTGCGATCACCCACCCTTTGCTAAGAGACCCCACGTGCTGTAGAATTATAAACAGCCCCAACACGATGATTTTATTTCTGCTTCCCAGTACTGCAACTTCTAGAAACCTTTCCCTCTTCTTTAGAAAGAGTTTAATGAGACTAGCCTGTGCTGTTATAATCTTCAGCATCCAGGGGTAGTAACTTATGTAGAAATGTAGCCAAGCGTATGCCTCACACCTGATGCATAAGCAATGACTTTCATTCGGAAGGACCCATACACAGCAACAGAAATGCACGGGGGCGAGCTTCCCTGCCCTAGAAAGCAAATGGACCCGCAAAGCATCAAGGAATTTGGACAATTTTCTTCCTGGCACGTGACATACTTTTTCAGTTCTCTCTGCCACGTTCCGCCAGGTGTAGAAAGTCTTCACTACATTGTGGATATTTTCTGGAGCTGGCAATGTCCCCGACTTCACTTGGAAAATGGCTTTTTCCAGACCTTCACACAAAGATTTTACTGAAGGTTCACATAAAATAATAAGACTTTCCGGAAGGACTTCGGGAATCCCGCCAACCTTTGTGCTGACGACCTTAAAAAGACCAGAGAGAGCACATGATCTACTGGACTCATCAGGAAAAGCAAAAGACCAAGATGAAAAAAAAAATTGATTTGTTTGACATGGACAACAAACACAGAACCCCCCCCCCCCAAAAGCCCTTAAAAGTGTTTTACCTGCAAACCACAACTGGCGGCTTCCACGATTGCCATGCAGAAGGCTTCAGTGAGGGAGGTGTTAAGAAAAATATGTCCTTGAACTAAGACATTTCTAACATCCTTGTGTTCTAAAGCTCCCAAAAGCTGCACCCTAATTTTTGCAATAAGAGAGAAAGAAGGGGGTAAAAAAAAAAAAGTCATGCCAGGAAAGAAATTTACTTTCTAAATTTCTCTGTGTAGCTCTGGCTGTCCTCGAACTCACAGAGATCCATCTGCCTCTGCCTCCCGAGTGCTGGGATTAAAGGCATGTGCCACCATGCCCAGCTAATGGACATATTAAAAACACATCTGTAATTAAATGTTAAAAGTGGTATTTCTAAATGGGGAAATAACCCTTTCAAAATCAGCACTTCACATATACACACACTGTGTGTTACAGAAATTATGGAGGAAAAGAGATGTCCAGCCCTGCACGTGCACAGCAATTTACATGGCTGGATCACGACATTTAAATCACAACTAAGATGACTTCAAAAGCTGCAACCATTTCCAACCAAAGTCCTCCCTCCATCCCTGTGCCTTTCATCAGGGCTCCAACAACCACCCCCAAGTCAATATTCGGCTAATGAACAATAGTTGTGTATTCTGTGAGCTTTCTTATTTGATAAAAACTCACAAAAACATGCCTTATATTTGTATGCCTCTTATAAACAGAAGCAGGCGCACACCTAAGTCAGGCATGTGGTCAAAAGCAAACAAACAACTGCCACTTTTACACCCACAATGACTTGGAAGCCACGAATACCTGTCATGTAGTTGGTATCTTTCCCGTACTTCTTCCAAAATGATTCTCTTTGGTCCCTCTCCTCCAATTAGGAAATTTAATTCTTGGTATTTCTGACAGAGTTCAGGTATTATACCACTAAGCAAATCAGTCCCTGAAATTATAAGATTGAATATTAGAAATATTAATGTTTAACATAAAAAAAACCTCATCAGAGTGCCCATCGGTTCCCAAGTACCGCACTTGGAGACACAGGTTCTGACATGTGCTGCTCCTGCCACATACCCGAATCATGAACAATCCTGCTTCAATTTTGCAGTCTTTAAGCCATTCACTTGTTTATACAGCCTTCTTGGAAAAGTGCTATTTAATTAACACGGCTTCTCCGAAGCACACAGCTGATTAGAAATCTAGGTCTAGCTGAAGCTTTTTTTGTAGTTTTTAAAACCACCCCACCCTCTCATTATGGCCTAGTAAATGCAGAGACATGTATACCTAAGGTCCAAGGTCTCTGGCTATAAAAACCAACAGGTCTATGATTCCACTTCCTGCAACAGGAAAAGCCTAAGCAACAATCTAACTACTGCCTTCATTCTGTTCTGAAGGCAGGTGATACAGAAAATTTCACAATACCAGTAAATGAAGGTGCCAGGGCCTTGACTCTAAGGTCACTAAGGCTACATCTTGCTTTTTTTCTTTCTTTCTTTTTTTTTTTTTTTTAGTTTTTTCGAGACAGGGTTTCTCTGTGTAGCCCTGGCTGTCTTGGAACTCACTCTGTAGCCCAGGCTGGCCTCAAACTCAGATATCCGACTGCCTCTGCCTCCCAAGTGCAGGGATTAAAGGCGTGAGCCACCACTGCCCGGCGCTTTTTTTTTTTTTTTTTTTTTAAGAAAATGGTTTTCAAAGACAAAAAAATTTAAAAAAATCGTTTTCATAAAACATGCAAATATAATCTCGGGGGACATAAAGTAATGGAAGAAGTCAAACCCTGCTGCTTTAAAGAGTAGAATAGCTATTCAAAGCCACAGCAGTGCTGACACTATTGGGGAATTTAGTTCATTAACAATTACCAACCATACACTCAAAAGTAAACATGAAATAATCTACTGAGCTGGGTTTATTCCATTAAAACACACACATATGCATTTGCATATGAACACAAACGACATTTTCCCCCATCAATCTTCCTCACCATAAGCACATCAATTATAAGACATGGTGGGAGAGCACAGGCTCATCTGGATTTTTGGTTCTTTTTTTTATAGATCATACACCCACACCTTCTTTCATTTTGCATGGAAAATGTGGACAATGACAAATCCCTAGAGCTTTGCATTCAGTGTTCTTTACCTAGCTACAAGGAACAACTGGATGCTGGGTGTGGTTTTAGGCCATTGCCCAACCATACTACCCAGCAAACTCTTGGGCCACTCCGAAGCCTCGGTTTTACTCTCAGGACAGCCATCCCCTGATTCTTTGAAGAGATCATTAGGGATCCAAAGAAGTACATTTCATAAATTCTACCTACGCTCCAGATAAAGGAGATTCCTTTATTCTTTATGTTGAGATATTGAACATACAGACAAAAACACCTGTTCTGTGGATATGAAACCTTTTCTGCTCTAAAATTCTGACAAGATAAACCGTAACAATATCCTTTCTTCCAATGATTCTTTCCTTAATAAGAAACTTAGCTTTGGCTATTGTGAGCTTTTAAAGTGGCCTAGGTCTCTGGAAGCTGCTCAGAATGTTGTCACACATGGATTTTCAAAATGATCACATACACCAAAAATATTCAGACATATGTTTTCTGAAAGGCTTGCCATTGGCTGGATAACCAGGACATGGCTTAGTGCCACTTAATACTTAGCTTCCTAAATTTTGCCCCTTTTCCTCCTTTAAAGGAAAACATCAAGTGTCCACTCTTCATGAAGCAAAGAACCGAAAATCCAGATGATCCTGTGTTCTCCCATCATGTCTTATAATTGATGTGCCTATGGTGAGGAAGATTGATGGGGGAAAATGTCGTTTGTGTTCATATGCAAAAAAATAAAGCAATCATCATAGCTACATTTACTGAACTCTTGTAGTTCATTTACAACCTACTTCAAATGGTCATTTAATCCTGATAAAAAAACCTTATGCAAAATGAAGCCAGTCATTGTGTTATTATATATTCTAGTAATACAGCAGGTTTTCTCTCCTCACTATAAAACACCAAACCAACAAGCTTACTGAGGTAAGATTCTAATGACTGCCAATCACATTCATATAAACCAGAAAAAAACCCACCTCTGAGTCAAATAGACTTCGCACAGCCCTCACCATGTTCTAAGGAATGTTCAAATCTGTTCTAGGATACCAATGGCCAGACTGAGAGTAGGGACACTGGGAGACCCTAACTCAAGAGCTGAACTCTTTGTGATCTGTTACTTACTGTGTAACCTTGGGTGAGTTACTTACCCTCTCTGAGACTGTTTCTTTGTTACATGCAGGTAACATCTACCCTACAGTTGTTGGGGCAAGTGAGGTACTGTACCATGCACAGGCTTTAGCAACTGCAGAATACAAATGTTAAGTTGTCATTACCACTACAGTAAGTATCTGGGGGTGCCTGCACCCACAGAGAACAGTGGGAAGCCCCAACTACATGGAAGGAAGAAGGCTCAGAAGCCAGTCTTTTCTCCATAAAAGCTGGGCAAGGAGAACATAGCTTTATCCTCTTAATCTACATCAATGGGCCTTGAACATCTGGTCCACTGAACATCTCCCAAGCGAATGACCCTATTAAGAAGGAATAAACCATTAATATAACTAGTCACATTTGGGCCATAGGTGTGGCCATTTCTCCTCAAGTTACATTTTCAGGGTCCCTGGACTATGGAGAAGGTTCAGTAGATTATCTGTTGAGTTACTGAACTGAAAACAGGAAAGGGCCAGGCAGTGGTGGCACATGCCTTTAATTCCAGCACTCAGGAGGCAGAGGCAGGTGGAGTTTTTTAGGTTTGAGGCCAGCCTAGTCTACAGAGTGAGTTCCAGGACAGCCAGGGCTACACAGAGAAACCCTGCCTTGGGAAAGCGAAGAAAAAGGGAGAGAGACAGAGACAGAGAGGCAGGCAGGCAAAAGAAGCAAAGGAAAGACCCTACCTCTGAGGCTAGCTCTGGCAGCTGAAACCCATGAGATAAGGAGCACGTTTCCTCTCTGTATGAGTAAATGTGCTAATCTTCAGTCACACGAACCATCATTCTTTCTCATTTATCTCACCAAAGTAAGCTATTTAATTAAAGAAAAGAAGTTGGGCAAACTTGTAAGGTTATAATAAATGCACAATGAATATCCCAGCAAGGGTTTTGCATACAGAATTCCATCCATGTCGCCTTGATTAAATATGAAGACATGATTTCCTTCACCCCAGAAAATGTAACTGAAGTTCTGTTCTAACCAACTTTCACTTACATACTTACAACTTCCACTTATACTGGCCACTGCCAACTCCTGATATACCGCTACACGGCACAGCAGAGCCTGTTGGTATTTCTGCACAATTCATAGGATGCCCATTTTCCTTATGACTGTATTGAATAATTTAATTAAATAGTGCATAAGCTGACAAGTTTCTATGAAAGCTAAATAACTTGAAAAGGCAATAAATGTCAGGAGGGAAAATGTCTCTGTCAAATGAGAGGTGATCTAAACTGGAGTAAAACTGAAAGCAAGGTAAAAATCCAGCACATAGCCCCACTCCCACCCCTTTAAAGGAAACTCAGAGTGACAAGGGTCTGCTCTGTAAAGGTGACCCTGCAATATGACACAAGCAGAGTCAGTGAGCTAACCCTAAGGTGCTATGGCTCTAAACCATGCTCTCTACAACTCAGCATGTGCTCAAATGTTTAAAAGTCATAGTTCAGGGGCATGTGTAGTATTGGTTCCTGCCCCCCCCCCAACACTTCACATGATATTTCTGATTATTGGGCAGCTTTTCAATTAGCATCCAGGAGACCATTTCTATATTAATAAGCAGGTTGTTTCAAATGTGTAATAAACAGAAATGCTACAGTGAAAAACCATTAGGGTCACAGAAACTTAAAAAAGCCAGCAAGGAAAACAAAATACTCCTGAGGGATACAGACAGACTGGGGTAAACGTAGCCTAGGCAAAGATCTTTTTAAGAGCTGTCTCTTAACCTTCACAAAGTTCCTGTTCTGACCTAAACGAATGAAAAGACGGACACAGAGCTATTGAGTAACCTGTCCTAGATCAGTGATAAGCCAGGTTTTGACTCTGGGCCACCTATTCCTTTCTTTAGTCACTTGATTGCTGATATTAATGCCTTGCATATGACTAGATAAAACCATCAAGCCACAGGACAACCATGGGCCCAAAAGTCCCAATGATTCTGAACATCATGTACAGGTAGGTGCAAGAAAGCCAAGAAGTCACCCATGAAAATAGTCATTAAGGCCATCTCTGAATGAAATCGTCACAGATGCACTAGGTGAGCTTTGCAAACACCTGCAATACAAAGCCATTACTTCTGCGATCTAAAAAGAAAAAGCCACACAGCACATTCTTACCTGCACAGTGATCTCTTAATTTTTACAAAGATCTGATTGGAGGACATCTGGTCAATGACTTTCTTTTGTTTGGTAACCATTACAACATCAAAAGTTTGGCAGCATTTATAGCCACTCTATGCATTTCTCTTCTTAGTTGTATAAACTGATTATCTGACTTTCCCTTGCAAGAGTTACCAGTCATTATAAAGCAACCATACAGAATGAAAAGACAAGCAATCATCACATACAAGTATTGAACAGTTTCCGACAAGAAATTAAAAAAAAAGCTGTCAATGCAAATAGAGCTACTATGTCATTACCTTTTCTGTAAACAAGTCTGCTGACAACAACAACAGTTATTACACTATCATGCCTCCTAAATGGTTCTGGAGTGAAGTCAGTAGGATCTACAGCGTTAGGAATGACGGACACTATTTCAGGATTCAGTGCTGCTCTGAGTACAGTGTTCTCCTTACTAGTGTAAGAGACACAAATGATGTGGTTTGTGTCACAAAGAGACACAGTTAGAAGCTTGTTTGTAAGCACCGAGCTGACATCAGCAAATCCGAAAAGGGAATGGTCTGTGAAGACTGTCTGAAGCCCCATTGTCTTGGCGTGGAAGAGAGCATCATGGGCCATGGCAGAGAAAGAACTGTGGGAATGGATTATCGTAATTCTCTCCCGAACAAATATGTACCTGAGCAATGGCAGACTGTGAAAGAGAGTCGTGGCTGTAGATTGGTTGTACATGACTCTCAGAGGCAAATAGTAAACTTTGAGGCCATTGGTGAGGTAACGGATGCCCTTTCGGTTTCCATAAGCATGGGTGACAGTTATGACCTTGTGCCCCCTCTCAATGAGGCACTGAGAGAGCTGGTAAATGTGGCTTTCCACACCTCCCATGTTTGGGTAGAAAAAGTCAGACACCATGCATATATTATGGGTGCAGGTCCTATCGTTGGAAAGACTTTCAGAGCTCCCTGGGGAAGGCAACTCTGAAGGAGGATGGCTTTGTCCACCCCCTCTCCTATTGGCCATGCTGAGGTGGTTCAGGCATCAGTTCTCAGAGCAAGCCAGTTAAGAAATGTGTCTTCTGTCACCTGAAAGAGAAAAGCAGGACATCAGCTTAAAACCTAATCTCCTTTCACATCTCAAATCCTGTTAGAAAGAGGTTTTAATGTTAAGGCATATTTTTTTAAAGCTTTTCACTTAGAAATAAAAGCAGAGCACACTATAAACATATTCATTTGACAACATTTACTTGCTTAGCATGGTGATGCCACACGACAAAAAAAAAATGATTTTCTGCAATGTGTTCATTGAGCTGGGAAATTGGTACATTTTAAATGTTATATCATAGTACGTAATAGTTTGCTACAAAACCAATTCTTTCAAATAATTAAACATATTATTTCCCTGCTTCTCTTATCACTTTTATCAGCTTATTAAGCTTTATAACCTATTAAATCACTATACATTCAATGCTACACAGACTAAGAGTTTTCTATATGTGATCATAGTGTAGTTGTCAGACCTAAACAAGGTATCAATTCTATAGTATAAATGCAAAGTCTAAAAGTATAAAGAAGTTAGATAGAACACAATGTGCCAGGCTATTAGTAACCATATCTTTTTAAGCCAAGTTTTAGCTTATAGCTCATGCTGACCTTGAACTCAACACTCCTGGCCTCTGTCTCCTGAGGGCTGGGATTACAGGCATGCACCACCGCACCTAGGAATCTTCCCTGCATTTGGACCAAGTAAGCCACAGGACATGGTAAAGGGGACATGTACATCTTTGACCTTGATTATGAAAGGTTTGATGGCTTTTACTTCTAGAGTTATCACAAAAGTCATGCCGCTACTGGGCTAGGACGACATGGGGGGAGACAATGAGAGAAAAAAGGGCTTACCAGCTACGTGGAGAGAGACAGGGACCCAGCCACCTCTACATTCTTACCTGTGCCCAATTTCTAGCCAGACCACTAGCTAAATGCAGCCTTCTACAGCAACCCCTGAAAAGAATCATAGAAGAACCACTAGCTAAGTCTAGCAGATTTCAGAGTCATGAAAAATAGCAAAAAGGCTGTTGTTTTATAGCACTGCCTTTTGTTCTGAGCTGTGAGGCAGAAAAGGCTACTAAAACAGACTAGGATGTGAATCTAATTATACTGGCACATTGTCTATTCTTATGAACAAATTTATACAGGAACCTGGCTTGCCCGTTCAACTTATGTGAATGGCTACTTCTGTGCTACAATGGCAGAGTGGCTTTGAAAGACACCAGATGACCCACGGAGCCTAAAATATTTACCCTCTGGTTCTTCGCAGAAAATGTGCTGATTAAGACTGCACGGCTTAGCTAGTGACCCAGTACATCCCATAAGATTCTGCTGGTATTAGCTTTGTGGTCTCCATTAAAATGTACCTGGTACTAGAACTTTCTTTTTAAGAACACCCTCTTCAAGTGTTACCTGGAGCTCATGCTGCAGACAATCTGGTTTCTCCTTCCTTATTCAAGGACAGTTATACTCAAACTGCTCCCTTCTCTTCTCCAAACCCTTCTTTTAATTATGTAGACCTTTCCCCTATGAGTGCCCTTTCAGTGTAGACTCTGAAAGGAAACAGAACAGGACATGGGTTCTATGTGTGGGCTCTTTCCTACATCTAAAGCTAGGATATGTTTCCTTTAGGAGTTCCCTAAAGCTCTGCTGATATGAAGTGCTCATTCAATATTCTGTTCTATAGATGCTGAGACTTTTAATACCACAGCTTTGGAGAGCTGGCAAAAATCCGCCTTAGTTGAGATCTACAAGGCTACAAAAAAAAAAAAAAAAAAAGAAAGAAAGAAAGAAAGAAAAGAAAAGAAAAGAAAAGAAAAGAAAAAAACCTCAATGGAGAATTACTATCCTAAACTCTGAGTTTCAGGTCTCACCTGCAACCGTATGTGCCAATTTTCTCCAACAAATTCATCTACATTTAAAATAGTCTCAGATATACAGAGTGAAGAGGCAGGAAAGGCGCATGCATGTGCTCGGGAGACAGAGAACTTAGGATTCTAGTGCAGGTAAAACTGGGCTACATGGGAGCATCCTGACACATAAACTGGAAAAAGAAGGAGGGAAGATCAAATTTATAACCAATAAGTAAACAAATAATGAAAGCAAGAAAATATGAAGTTTGCAAAAGGGGAAAGCAAAGCCTCAAGTGGCTAATGCTCTTCCACTGTGCTGTGTCATCTAAACCTGGACCTTTGGTCCTATTTAGTTTTAAGAAGTGAATGATAAGGAGAACTGAAATAATGAACCAAATCAAAGTATGTGAAAATGCATCACCAACCTCCAATGTTCTGAGTCTACCTGCCATCAGGTTATTATATCTAAAATCTTCATTGTATATAAAAGCTCAACAGATTGCATACTCACTGAATCTTGGCTTCTATAAGTGAAGAGAGGCTGTAAAATCTGGTCAATTCTCTCTCGAGCCATAATGCTAAGCGATCTGTACAACGTCCCTACCCAAGCCACGTAAATGACAAAGTCAAGAAGTACTCAAAATTCTCAATCACGGCCAGAAAACTCCCTTATTAGTAGAAGCTCCAGAGGATCCTTAGAGGGGAACTCGGACAAGGCTGAGAAATCAAGAGAAGTATACTTTAATCCAGTCCCAAGGCACTAGAGGCAGTTCGGTTGCGCTAGAGCCAAAGAGGGTCAGCCCGGGTTCATCAGCCACCACCCCAGGATGAGACAAGATCCAGCCAGACCCAAAGGGAGTCGGGAAAACGTCTTAAGATTCCAGTCCCTCGCTCTACTAAACTCAGCCTAGGAACCAGCTCCAACCCTCAAGGCACCCTCAGACCCATTTGATTACGGAGACCCTCGGACCCGACTTCTGGGCCTCAGATAGAGTAGGCTTCACCTCTTCCACTGCCTGCCACACTCCTTTGAGAAGGACACAACCCCGTCTAGAAGGGACCGAGAACGTCGGAAAGGACAGCTAAGAAGCGTACTTACCCTCGAGTCCCATGGCCGCCACTCTCCGGACCTCCCGCGGCTGTAAGCAGAATCCCGCCCCGCTGCTACAAAGCACCAATCAGAAGCGTCCGCGACCAGAGCGCCGCGCCCCCAGGGTAGCCAATCGCACAGAGGTTCTGAATTCACGTGGAAGAGAGACGCCCAGTCATCCCCAACTCTCTAGCGCGGGATTGTAGCGTCAGCGAGCGCAAAAGCACGTCTCCTAAGAGCTGCGGAAGGTCCCGGGTGTAGGTGCCCTGGTTGCCTAGTTACAGCGTCTCTTTTCAGGAAGCCTGCTCTCTCCCCTCCTCCTTCCGGTTAGAGAGAGGGAGGTGGGTCGGAGATGAGAGGGCGGGGATAGGGAAAGGGCGTGTAGGGGGCGGGGAAATCAGGGTCAGGGCGTTTTCCAGTCAATACGGTACTACAGCCAAACCAACCACGTTGATTCTGGTTATTCTGGCAGGATTGCTAAATGCAATGCAAAAAAGTACACAAATAAAGAAAAATCACAGTAAGTCAAAACTAAACTATGAACTTTGAATCTTAGATCTACATATCTGTGCATGTCCCAAAGATTGACGACTTTACTTTTAAAAGTTCAGATTTTGTATTTTGTCTTAAAACTCTACAGTCCCAGGGGCGGGAGGGGGGGTGCGGCGGCGTGGAGGCGGAATCTTAGGTATAAACTGAAACGCTCCCACTCAAGCTATTGCAATTCTCAGCCAAAACTGTCTTGAGGTCTGGAGCCAGATAGAGTTTGGCCAAGAAGACAGAATCTATGCGAGCCACTCTTTACAGTTGGTACTTGGGAGTTTCCGCAGCATGGCCATTCCTGCATTTTCTAGAATAAATTGTTTTCAAAACAACAGCACCATCACCAAGACTGGCACCCACTTGAAGCTTGTGCTAAAACTTAAAAGAAAGTTGTAGCAGATTTGAATTGCAGTATTCTGCCTGATGACCTCAAAGACTCTCAATCTCTGTGTCTCGACACCTTTGAGATATCTTGTAAAGGAGGTATTTACAATATGATTCATAACCGTAGCAAAATTACAGTTATGATGTAGCAATGAAAATAATTTTATGGTTGGGAGTCATCACACCATGAGGCACTGTATTAAAGGGCCACACAGCTTTAGAAAGGTTAAGAACCACTACTTTGGAGAACATTCTTGGAAGTCTCTAGAATTTGACTAAAATATTGGTGTGCAAGATGTTCTGATGATAGTGTATGAAGGCAGCCAATGCCAGTTGTACTATCAAATGGTCTAAAAAGAAAAGATGTCTAATAAAGTAGACAGCATCTTCCCTTGAAATTTAGTTCTTTGCAAATTCATATGTAAATAAGCTTTCTTGGATAATTTTAGAGCGGGACACATCACACATGTAGCGAAAGCTTGCTATCTATATGCAAAGTACACAAAGAGAAAATTTGGCAAGAGTACTGTTTCCAAACCAAGATAAAAATTGAAGCATATGAAACTGTCTATGAGAAAAGGAATTGCTAAGCACCATAAGAGAAACATGTGGGGAAAGGCTGGGAGTTTCAGAGACAAGAGTACTTCTATCTACCAACATTTATGAAATATGAAGTAGGGGGTTTTCCATAAAAGTTGAGAGCAGATCATTTAAAAAAAAGTGAATAAAGATACAGAGGCAGATGCTGACTCTTCAATAGATATTTTTGTGTAATTATACAAGAGAGAGATAGGGAAAGGATGTAGCCAGAATACTGGCATTTTTAGTAAAAATTAGAGCAAACTGGTCAAATGCTTAAGACAAATTGCTGAAGAAAATATACTCGATGCTGACCCAGACATCCAGCAAAGATGACATTTTAGAATCATTATTTTGTGACACTCTTCATTGTTCTACTTCAAATCAAATAACTCAGATACAATATAAATGAGACAGGTATTTTTTCCTGTGTGTATGTATTTTTTTTAAGAACCAAAGAAATGAAGAATCAAAATTCCGAACTGTTAATCAAGATGAAAAGCTACCTAGGTCCTGGGCATTAAAAGTAGATGCAAAACATGGACCAGGGTTTAGCTCCTGTAGAATAATAAATACTGGCAGCATCCATGTGTGGCTAGGGAAAGGAATTAGCATTGTGAGAAAAGATTACATTGGTGGCCTTCAATAAATGATCCATCGATTGATAACCTGTATTTAATTCCTCCCACATGGAATCTGGGGTTTGACCAGATTATATTATTATTATTATTATTATTATTATTACCACCACTGCCACCACCACCATCATCATCTTGAGAAAGTCATTTTTGACTGAAGATACAAAGTTTTAATGAAGTTTGTTACACAGCACACAGCAACAGATAACTTGCCTGACTCTCATCTCCACGCCCCACTTGATAATGGATATGAAAAACTTCATTGGAACACTTGATGCTTGTCTAGAGATAGACCCTTACTAACGAATTGAGCTACTTACAACGTGATCTTCAGTATGCCATTGTCACTGCTAGTGTGGTCTATACATACTCTCATGGAGGTGAGAGAAGTATGTGATAGCTCTCAGGGAAATTCCAAAATATTAGAATAGATGTAATATTAAGAAAGACAACATAGATGTGTAGCAAGGGAAATTGAATCCACTCCAAGTGCAATTAAAATAATAGATAAATATGGAAAAACTCAATATAAAAGTTTTTGAGCAAAGTATGTCAAAACAAGTATCAACTGAGAGTAAATAACAAATTAGAAAATATGAACAAGTTATTAATTAAACATTTTTAAAACGTGGAACTGGAGACGGATATAATTCAGGAATGCCGTGCCTAGCATGCCCAAGGATTTGGCTTCGATCCCCAGCATCACAAGCAAAACAAAACACCACACTTGATTATCCTGGTAAAGTTGAAGCTGCATACCATTAAAAAGAAAGTGAACTAAAGCAATCCCTTCCTGAAGTTGCTAATGTTATTTTCTCGCAGCAGTGAGAAATAAAACAAATACAGAAAATTAGTACTTGGAAATGGAACCATTACTGTGGAAAATCTGACCAAAGATTGTTCTCGCACTTTTGAAAAGGCCCAGGATACTGTAAGCAGAGCCTAAAGGGCTATTCTGGTAGTAGCTTGGAAGATCAGAGTCCTGAGGCCCTGGAGGACTGGCTCAAAGGGTTTCAGAAGGAAACATCTTATCAAGAACTAATCTAGAGGGAATTCTAAGGCAGTACAGAAAGACAGGGAAACTTGCGGGGAAATGAGAAGGAAAAGGAGCTTGAAGCCTTTCACCATCTGAGTACCAAGAGTCCCAGCACAGCCAGGTGTGGTGGCACATGCCTTTAGAACCCAGGACTGGGGAGGTAAAGGCAAAAAGGATGTAGATCTCTGTGAGTTGGAGGCCAGCCTACATAGCAAATTCCAGACCACTTAGAACGACATATTGAGACTGTAACTAACCTGGCAGAAATGAAAATATTCTGAAGAGACCCTTGTGTTTCTCAGTTGGACTATCAGACTGTTAAAATAATGGACCAAAAAAAGTGTAAATTTCCCCAGAAATCTCAAGCTAAGAGAAGCAAAGAGAGTCACCCAGAGGGATAAATTGTTTCCCAGAAAGAGATTTCACATTGTTCTGGTAAGTTTATCAGACCACTTTACAGAACAAGACTGGAATCCAGATAATGGTGAGTAAACAAGAACAGACTGTGACCAGGACTGCTTAGATGTGCGCATCCTGGGCCCTCCATTTAAACTTTGCTCTCACCTCACAACCCAGAAGAGGAAGACTAGCCTGAGGGGTTTGCGAACTTCTTTACCTCTCTTCTTTGGTGTGGCCACATTGAATACATCTACTTTTTTTTTTAACTTTCCACATTTTTGTTATTGTTATTAAAGATAGGATTTTTTCTGTGTAGCCCTGACTGACCTGGAACTCACTTTGTAGACCAGTCTACCCTTGAACTCCCAGAGATCTGCCTGCCTCTTCCTCCTGAGTACTGAGGTTACCGACATGCACCAACATGCCCAGCTAATTTTTCACTTTTTATTTGGTCCTTTTAATTAGCATATTGAGGACAGGTGGCCAGGCCTGACTTGGGTATAGGTTATGACCCTCAAGTTTGACTGTCTCTAAGATTAAAAGAGAATTGTAGTGCAATTAACATATGATGTGAAGATTATTGACACAGAAATAATATTCCTTTCCTATATGGATATTATGTGTTAAAATAGCAAAACAAAAAAATCAGGCTTAAAAACTGCATGTATATGACCTTGAGGGGAGCCCTATTCCCTCTCTGGGAGTATGAAGTAAGACTACTCATCTTTACAGTAAAGATGAAGTTCTTCATTCCTGTCATCTGCAGTTCACCTTGTCATTGTAACCCTGACCCAGGCCATTTGGGAGCCGCCCTGAGATCTCTTTTGGGTTCCTTAACAACTCTTTGAAATTCTTAGCTTCAAAACCACCCAAATCCTATATGTGACTGTTAATAAAGACAATAGACAACGAGTTCTCAGAGAAGCCCACACCCATGCTCTTGGGTGTGTTGTACATTCTTCTCACGCTTTTCGTTCCTTCTTTTAACCCTAATGCTGGAAATCTATATTGTAACGGAAACTCCAGCTCTATGTCATGTTATTTCACCTGGAAATTATATTCTGTTTCATAGCTAAGGAACCTGTTTGAACTGAACCAAAGATTAGGGGAAACTCCTTAGGCTGCTTCCGGTGACAGCACAGAGCTATGTCTCTGTCATGTCACCTAATGTAGAAAATTCATGTTATGTTTTGGATAAAGAGTTTGGCTATGTTCTGCCCATATTCAGAGAACTCTAGTAAGGCTGAATTCAAAAGTAATGAACTAAATTCTTTGGTAGAGGGGAGCTCAAGATGGGATAAGACTAATACTGTAGTGTTCACTGCTCCGTACTCTTATTCAGATCCACAGTGAAAGGAAGCAACAAGCAGATTAAAAATGTATGAAGATAAAAATGTAACAAGAAGAGTTGGTACTTTATGGACAAGGAGATGCTGAGAAAATAGCTGCAATTGTTAAAGACATACATTGTATTAAAAAGAAACCTCCTGCTCTTCATTGGGACAACAGAAAAGATATCTGAGTGCAAAATACTACCCATGGAAGACTTCCTCTTATGAAAACCCAAATGTATTTAAAAGGAGATTCTAAAGCAGCGGTTCCCAATCTGTGGATCATGACCCCTTGGGAAGTTGAAGGATCCTTTCACAGGGGTCACATATCAGATATCCTGCAAGTCAGATATTCACATTATGGTTCATAACAGTAGCAAAATTATAGATATGAAGTAGCAATAAAAATAATTTTATGGTTGGTGTTTCCACAACGTGAGGAACTATATTAAAGGTCACAGCATTAGGAAGGTTGAGAATCACTGGTCTACAGCAAGAATGCCACTGAGGAAGTTCCCTTGTCCAAAACAAGCATCTAGGGAAGAGGTTTCCTAGGGTCAGCACAGAGAGGCTACTGCAAACTGGGATCCAGGTGGCCAGCCTCTATGTCAAGCTGGCAGCAGGTCTTCGTAGCATCATCCAAATGATGCTGGTTTTCTGGGCAGGAAAGAATCATATATATGTACAGGTAAAACACTCATAAAATAAAATCTAAAAATCCATTTTAGACAAATGAATGAGCAGATGATTGACTCACTCATCAGGGGAGCTTCACCAAATACCCTGGAAGGGCGTGGAGCAGGAGGAAGTAAATGAAATGCCAAGGTAGGGAACTGAGTGCCAAGTGCGCTTAGCTTACAAAACCTACCAGCTTGAGAGCCCTGTCAGAGGTTTGATTTAAAAAATAACACTATAGAGGTTGTGAACACAGCACTGCGGTCACAGAGGGCGAGTGCAAGCATGCAGCAGAAGACTGACTGAGTCCATAGCAGGAAGTGTCAAGAGCAAGGACAGTAGCAATGGAGTGGGACTACTTCTGAAATCCAGGGGAAAATCTAGGTAAACATTCTGGATTCCTCACTTTCAGCTACTATTAATCCCAATGGGCAAGAATAAGACCCCTACTCTATTTTTGAGCCAAATTTGAAGAAACACATTATTCAATGTTGGAAAGGATAATGGACACTGGCCAGGTTCATACCTGGGATTCCCAGAGAATCATGGCAAATCACATCCATCAGGTACTTATAAAGGTAAAGCCCACAAGGCTATGTATTTCCCACCTTAGTCCAGCCAGGGGAAAGCATACATCTGGACAGGCTTCCTATCTCCATACCTGCCACCTTTGTGTGATCAACCACATCCTGTGCAGTTGGGGCAACCAACCTCATTTACTGAGGGGAAACACTTGCCTTTTCATCTTACATGAACAGCCCCCAGCATTCCAGGAAGTTGTCTGTCCTTGGGCAAGTAGGACCTACAAGTTAGAGGCATTTTTGTTTTATAGATTCCTTAAGCACAGGAATTTAAATGTAAAGCATAACTTTAGCCCTCACAGTTTTCAGTTGACTCTAAGAATCACTAGTTTTAGAAGCCATACAGGCCAGTATGTTATTATTCCCTGACTAGCTCAGCTGTAGATGAAGCTCTGACCTGTGCATTGTGATGGTGACAGTTGCCTAGGGCACTTCTCGGGGATTCTGTTCTACCTTCCAACTAGTTCCTTGGACCTGTGTAGAAGTCAGATGTGTGTGACCTTTTGATACAGAGCAGGTGTGTGAAAACTCTACCAGCAGATACTGCTAACATTGCAGATTTGCTAATACTGTCCTTTTGTGAGCAAAGATTCCATGGAAAGCTCTAAAGATTAATTACATATTCATAGAGCATTGAATGTGTCCCCTCTGACCACCTTTGTACCTACTTCTTTATCCCATAAATATCCCTGAGCTCCCTCCTCTGGAAGACAGGTTTGAGATTTAGGTCTCATACTTCCACATTTCTCTGCCACTTTGTGAATATACTCTCTTTTTGCAAAATTCATTGTTTTGGGATCAGCAGATGTTTAATGGAACTGCTCCAGTAATAACCCCATAGCTAGGCTAAGATAAAAAGGGAGACCAGAAATAAAGCCAAAAAGTATTGTAATTTCCAATCTACAAGCTTCAGACAACTTAAATAAACAAAGAAAAAAATCCAGGACCTGCTTAGCAAATTTAAAGAGGAAGGGCAGGGAATTAGGCCAGGATCCAACAATATCATCATGGGGTTATATTTCTTTACCATTATCTTTTTCTTTGGGACTGTCCTATTCCAGGGTGGTCTGACCTTAGAAATTTGGGTCACATCCTCTGATCAGGAAATTCTCCAATCCTAAAAGGGTCGTGGAAAAGTGGAAGGACAGACATAAACATAAGTATTTACACAATTGTGTGGTAACTGCCATAATAGAATCTGTGTGGGGTTGTCTCCCTGTCGTTATGTGCAGTGCTGAGATCAAGTTGTTAAGTTGTTTCATAAGTAATACTGCTATTTAATTCCCTCCAATGAGCCAAAATTTCAGCAAAGTCTTTGCCACAAATGAACTCTATGTACGGACAGAGAAGAAGAAAAGAAGGAAAAAAAGGAAAACGGCCGTGTGTTCCCTTCAGAGGCAGCACATTCAAACAGAAGAATGATGCTACTTCCTGAATTGACATTCAGATGAGACTGAATGGTGAACACTCTTAGAAACACTTGGGGGAATGGGCACAGGCTTTCGAAGGAAGCCACAAACACTCAAAGACTTGAAGAGCAAGAGGCTGGACAAAGGGTCAGCTATTAAGAGCACTGAGTGCTTTTTTTTCCCCCAGAGGACCTGGGTTTGATTTCCAGCACGAACTTGGTGTCTCACAATTATATGTAACTCCAATGTCAGGGGATCTGGCACCCTCTTTTGGCCTCCAAGGGCACAACATGTACATAGTGCACAAGCATACATGCAAGCAATGCACACACACACACACCACACCACACGCATGCACACATGCATGCATGAATGCTCACACAGGGTTTTTTTCAAATCCCAGGTGATAAGGAGATGTTAACATTGATAGGCTCCTCTCCATAAAAGGAGGGTGGTCGGGTTCAATGTATTCAGTTTATTCACACACCACAGAGTGATCCCCAAAACTTTTGTTACCACTGTTTAGAATGGTAAACCCTCTTGGAGATCTCCTTGGCTTCTCAAAACCAACTTCTTAGTTTTAGTCTATTTATGTGTTCCCTGAACCTCCCACTTCTAGATTCCCTTTGGTCTTACAAATATTTCCTATTAGCATGAAATGTGCAGGAAGAGTATAGTAAATAACACTGACTTCTGTGGGTTGCATAATAGTGTTTATTTCATTTAAATACATTTAAATATAAAACATCAGGCAGTGGTTCAGTAAACGTAAAACACACAAGCTGAATGGGAATCGCATCAGTGCTGATCATACAAATGAAACTCCGCATAAGAAAGAGGCAGAATAACTCATAAGCATTGCACTTGGACTTTGCTAGTCTGAGGAATCAATCACGTGGCACCCACTACTGTGACTCAGGCAACATTTTCTCCTTTATCAACACTAGGGGCTGCTCAGATCCGTTCCTTTCTGAGAGCTGGTGTGCAGAGGCATCTGAAGCTACAGTGAACTGGGGAAACACCCAGCTGCTATTGCATGGAAATGTGGTTTTACCATGGCGCTAGATACAAATCAACTTTTCTAACACCTGGGGGGGGATGGCCAACGGTGACAGCAACTTGACAAAGCAGCCTGCTGTTTAAAATGACAGGGATGGGGAACTTGGGAGAAGCTGAATCAAGGATTCTCTTGGCTGTGGAGCCCCTGGGCCCTTGTCTCCTTTGGAAAGCGCCAGTGTTTTCCACAGGCTGGCTTTCTACTTGCACATGTTCTGGTGTGAAAAGGACATCTGTCCTCACAGCTGTCGCAAAAGAAAGTGAAGATGAGACTTTAGAAGCAAGGATCAACTTCAAATACGGCATTCAGTTCCGATTTCATTTAATTGTTCTCAAAGAAAAATGTCCAGACATGTATTTAAAGTATCAATGTAATAATATTCTATGTGGGCACTCTACTGGCTGTGGGTTCAACCTTCACAAAGATGTTGATACCACCTCCTATAACATTCGAGGGCACAGCAGAAGAGGGACTTGGGGGAATGTAAGAATCAGAAAACAGAGAGAAGGACAGGGAAGCACCATCTCCTAGGCATGATGAAGACGTTGCAAGCATGGACTCACACAGCTGTGATAATCTGTCCTAGGCTTACACAAGGCCAAACTTCTCAACAGTTAATTATGCATTTGAGGGGACTCCTTGGAGGTGGAGGCAATGAGCTGTAGGCTACTGGTAGAATCTGGGAGATGAGGGAGTCAACTTTCTTCAGTTGTGGTCCTGTTGGTGGGTGAGCCGAACAAGCTCTGAGAGATAGTTCCAAACCTGTGCTCACACAAATGGCCCTGGCTGCATTTACTGGATCACAAAACAATGGGAAAGATGAGTAAGGAGGAAATGAGTTGACAAAAATAGGCTAGAATTGATAGTGTAAGAGCAAAGGTAATTAGAATGCATTTTATATATGTATGAAATTGTCAAAGAACAAATTTAATTAATTTTTTAAGATCTCAGTGGTTAGTTTGGGTAGGTTTTGAAATTGATCAAAACCCAATCAATGGCCTCTAAAGCTTATAGTCATCCCTACGTTTCTTGCCGAGAGAGAGAGAGAGAGAGAGAGAGAGAGAGAGAGAGAGAGAGAGAGAGAGAGAGAGAGAGATGAAACTTCCTTAACTCTGTTGTTTAAATGTCAGTGACTTCTCCCCGCACCCTACCACGTTCATGATAGTGTAATGGCAGGCATCACAGTACAGGTTTGTAATTCATGAGACCCTGTTTTGAAACAACAAAACAATTTAATCATCACTCTATATATACTTCCATGTATTTCTTAGATGCCAAATGTCTGTGTTCCTTTTTTTTTTCTTTTTTCTTTTCTTTTTTCTTTTTTTTCTTTCTTTCTTTCTTGGTTTTTTTTTTTTTTTTTTTTTTTTTTTGTAAGAGTGTGCTTGGGTTCTGACAGAAAAGAGCCCCAACAAATCAGATTAGTATGTCCTTTAAATGTCACCAGTAAACCAAGTTAAGGGGAAAGAGAAAAGACCATTGACCTGCAGGTGTCTGGGTGAAAAATCTTGTGCTTTTGACAGCAGCTCTCCAGACTTTCTTTGCATTCAAAGCAACTGCAGTTTTCCGGGTGCTGAATGAGATCTCTGGGACACGGTGCTTTACAGACACACTCACAGCGGTCTTCATCAAACGTCATCTGTGGTCCACAGAGAGCTGGTTCCTGGAGGTAAGAGTGGTCTAAACAGAAACAGGAAAGGGTTACTTTGGCAACTGGAGCCTGGAGAATGTGATGATCCAAATTAGTTGCAAGGTGTACATCTTCCCAATAAAACTTGGACTCTCCCAAATCTCCTTGTCTTTAATTTCTTTAACCTTAATATTTTATAGGGTGAAAAAGATCCATCTGTGATTTTATAACATAAGCATAGTACTCATGTGTATTCTTAGATTTTAAATTTAAAAATACCACAAGCTGAATATTTCTGACAGATTTTTGTGGTGCTGACTGACCTGTTAAAAATATAAACTTCTGTGCTGGAGATATTGCTCAAGGGTTAAGAGAACTCCCTACTCTGGCAGAGGACTCAGGTTTGGTTCTTAACACCCAGTGGCAATTGAAAACTGCCCAGAACTAAGTCATGAACACTATATAAAAGCAATAAAGGCAAAACCCACATGAATTAAAAATAAATAAATCTTTTAACTACACATACTATATATAGCAAGATATAGGCTGCCTATAGGAATGAATGTAGTCCTCCCCAGTATTTTAAAAATGTTGGAAACAGAAGGACTAGTGCCTAATGCTGTATAAATGTTTTCCTCAGAATTTCCAGATGTATGAAACATATACAGGTAACAATGAACTGCGGTTTGTTCTCAATCAGTGAATTGAAATACATTGCAAAAAGAGTGAGAGACAGGCTAGGAGGCGCGGCTTTCTGGGTAGAATGCTTGCTTAGAGTTCATGAGATTATTTGGAGCTCAGTCTCCAGTGGCTCCTAAACTGGGTGTGCTGACACATGACTGTAACTCTAGCACTCACTCCAGAGGTAGGGGCAGAAGGATCAAAAGTCCAAGGTCATCCTCTGCTACATATTGAAGTTAAGGCTAGACTGGAGATCCTAAGAGTCTGTCTCAAATGGAAAGCCAAAGCAAACAATTAGTGGAGAAGGTAAAAAATTTGAAAGACCATGTACTTATCATTTCAGCAATCATGCATGTTTTGGAAGAAAATGAATATCTCTTGCCCAAACCTGCTTCTTGTTCAGTTTGCCTCATTTGGGTCCTGGCACCATTGTCCACTAGATCGTGTGGTCAATGTTTCTGCTCTGTACCTTGTTCATGCCCTCTCTTCTCCATGACACTGCCTCTGTCACAATTCACCCAGAACCTGGTATTTCTTGTGTTGGTGGCTACCACTCACATCGCAGCCACAGCCTGCATCCCTTCAGTCTCTCCCTCATGTGATCATCAAATGCAAACCTAATCCCAATAACCACCAAAGATTTAAATGTATTTTTATATTTTTTGAGACAAGGTCTTATTATGTAGCCTGGATATTCCTGGGTATTGCTATGTAGACCAGGCTGGCCTTGAACTCATAGAGATCCACCTGGCTCCTCAGTGCTGTGATTAAAGATGTGAGCTTCCATGCCTGGCTAGGCTTTGTCCTAAAGTCTTCCTTCACACACAAAAGGCCAAATTTTATATCAGGATATAAAAGATCTTCCATGACCTTGACACTAAAAACCTTTCATTGTAGTCCTCTCTTATCTCCCCACCTAACCCCAAAATCTCTCATGATTAGGTCTCATGGTTTTGACACATATTTAGAAATTAGGTGGACTGGTATTCACAAAGAGTCCATTCTGAATCTCATGATTAGGAAATGCATGAGCTACATATACTACAAATCCCTGAGGCAAATGTCAATTTAGGGCAAGGCAAGGAAGGCTTGATAACTGAAAAAAACAGTCGAACAATAAAGCATTCATAGTGAGCAGCGGGTGGCAGCAGAAACTCACAAAAAACTCCATGCTGACCCAGCAGAGCAGTTTAAGTGGAACAAGATCCCGAGGAGTTCAGCAGAGAATGTGGCAGAAGCAGAACATAGGTCTTTAGCAAGTTAAAGGAACAGAGACTGCATGCTGGAGAAGTAAGTTGAACAGCAACTAGCTGGGGCTGATGCCTCAAAGTATATATTGGTGTTCCCTTCTAGGGACATCGACTGTGGATTACCAATGTATCCTATCCTCAGCCTTGTTCCGGTCACTACTATTATTATGTTTTATTCATTAGGGCATTGAAAAGGAGTTGGACCTGCATCAACTGCATTCATTTGGAGAATAGATGACGGTAGACAAGGAACTTAGCTCAATATCTTTGTATGCAGAAAAGGTGTTTAGTGCACAGAAAGTAATGTGTCATGGCAGAATGGGACCACGGAGAAAAGATGGGAACTTTGGTACATGAGGGTGTTATGAGTGCTGAAAACTAGAAGTAACTGAGCTGCAACCCACTGTCCTTCCTCACCTGAATCATTGTTACAGCTTCCCCCAAAGGTTCCCTGCCCGTGTTCTGCTCAAAGAAACTCATTCTCTGCTACACTGTTACTGGCTGGATCTTTTTTTTTTTTTTTTTTTTTTTTAATTCCAGCAGGTATTACTTCTGTCTTTCTTGAACCATTTGGGTGGTTTTCATTTGTCCAAAAGTTCACACCCAGGCTCTTCCAGCACAAGCTTACTAAGTCCATTCACTCCAATCATACAAATATCCCCGGCTTCATCCCTTCATATCTACCCCTCTGCCTCAGTATGTATGTGTTCTCACAGTGTGGTTAACCTTCACTGTTGACTTTACTGGATTCTAGTACTCACACCTCTTAGTGTGCCTATGAGGATACTACCAGAGAAGGTTAATTGAGGAAGACCCACTGTAAATGTGAGCTGGGCAGTCAGACTGAAGAAAAGGAGAGAGGAGAACAGGAAACGTTGATGGATAGGAGCTTGTCTGCTTCCTGGCTGTGGACACAATGCGATCAGCACTGCTCTTGCTGCCTGATCATCCCCCAGCATGATGCACTGTTCTGTGTCAAAGTGAAAGGCAAAATAAACCCTCCCTCCTTCCCTCTATCCCTCTGCCTCCCTCTCTCCCTCCCTTCTTCAGTCCTTCTGTCTTCCTTTCCGTTGCTTTTGTCAGATATTTTGTTACAGCTCCTAAAAAGTAACCAATGTTACTTTTACAGTGGGGTTACAAAAGTAACCTCACTAACCTTTTCCAGTACTGGGGTTGTGCTTTGCTTTCTCACCTAAGCCCTGCTCAGAGCACATCTCTCCTTCCATCCTCAATATATGAACCTATCCAGTGAGTCTTCCCCAGGAATTAACAAACCCCGGAATGAAGACGCCCCCACCCAGGTTATGACCCCTCTCCAAGTCTGTAGGGCCCAACCTGTTTATTTGAGGTGTCCCCCAGGCGAACTCCTTGGCTTCCACTCCTCGCAGGATTGCCTGATGATGTTTTAACAACTGCATTGCAGCATGCTGCCTCGATTGTTACCCTTTACTTTGTTGTGTCTCTGTCAAAACTATATGTGTAAGCCTTTGACTACAGAACATCAGAAATATTTACCTCACATCCTAGTTTGAGCTCTTGCAAAGGTGCTGAGAGCCAGACAATCACGACAAGAGCAATAGCAGCTTGCTATTTCATTTGTATGACAGATTGCACGGCTCTGGACCCTTGCTCTGCTTGCTAGGAGATCATAGTTTAAAACAAGCAAGGTTCATATTGCATGGTCCCCTGTGATAATTTTCAGTGAAACCATGTCACACGTGTGGAAATAAATTTTTTAAAACTAAACTCCTCGTGTTTATTTAGCCATATGTTCATCCCAGGATTCAGAGCTTTAACAGCTAGGGAGATGGAATGACAGGCTAGTAATTCCCTGTGTGGCTTAGCCCAGTAGCATGGTTTGCTCCAGCTGTAGACAAATGTTTCCATGTGTCCTCCTTCTTTCCTTTATGTTTCCCCAGATTATTGGCTTGCTTTCAAGTGGTGCAGTTGAAAGAAACTAAGTTTCAAATGACCTATGTGCTTCACCCGGAAGTAGTTTTCACTAGAGTTTAACACCTGCTTTAGGGGGCTTTGCCCATTTTGTACTTTCTTTGAGAATGAACAGCAGAGCAAACAGAGAAGGCTCTAAAATCCAACCACTTCTGCCACTGTCATCTGTATGAGAGTGAGGAAATTACTAGGTATCTCAGGGTAGACACTGTGTGCTTGTAAAGAGGGGTGATCATGAGTTGTCGTGAACATTGTGTGATGTTGTGGCTTGACGGAGACACTTGATCTTCAGCTGTCTGGGGGAGGTTATGGAACCTTTAGGAGGCAGGGCCTTTCTGGAGGAAGTACATCACTAGAAGTGGCCTTTGAAAATTTATAGCCTCACCACAGCTCCTGCTTTCTCTTTGCTTCCTGTGTGCAGATGATATGTGATCAGTCAGGTTCCTGCTGCCTGCATGCATGTATACCTTTCCCACCATGATGGACTTTACTACCCTCAAAGTATGAGTCAAAATATGCTCTTCTGGAAGTCGCTTTTGGTCACGATATTTTATCCCAACCACAGAAAAGTAACTAATACACCTGGTCGCAGTGAATGCTCAGTCATGCTAAATGCTGTGCTCCTTTTATCAGTATGGTTATTACTTCACTACTGCCATCCTTACCTTCTGTCCCAGGCAGTGGAGTCTCATCTTGTAAAACACATTTACATTTGGTGTTATCCCACAGCATGTCAATAGGACAGAGTTTCTTGGAATGAGGACATCTATGAAGAGAAAATAATGAACAAGATTTAAAAGGTTTTCAGGGAATTCTACTTTGAGAACATTAAGTCATTCTTAATATTTAATATCTAATAATCTAAATTTTGTATATGGAGCATGCTAGTAATTTCAAATTTTGTTTATAAGAATGACACAGGAGAACAAATGTTTGTCTCTCACTGCATGGTGACTGTGAAGAAATAAAAACTGTGTGAGAACAGGTTTAAAGACCTTAACCTTGAGGCTAGAGAGATGGTTCAGCAGTTAGAATGAGTACTGTTCTTCCACAGGACCTGAGTTCAGTTCTCAACACCCATGTGGATTGGCTCACAACCACATGTAAACCCAACTCTAAATGATCCAGCACTTTCTCCTGCACTCTAATGGCACATGCACAGATGTGCTCAGACCCACACACATGAATACACAGATACAAACCTAAACAAATTAAAAATATAGAGCTTACTTTATATTTAGGAATGGCATCTTATGAGATAATAATTCTATAGGTATAAATATTCTACTAGGGAAACTTTAGAAACTAAACTTGAATGTTTGAGAGTCACTGCTTGCACAGGACTGAGGGGAGTCATGGAAGCTATGAGGCTGGAACAGTTTTACAATGCATTCAGCCTCTCATGTTAAGAACAAAGGTGCTGGGCCAATGTGGCAGCACATCTTTAATACCAGCACTCAAGAGGTAGAGGCAGGCAGATCTCGGAGGGTTCAAGAGCAGCCTGGTCTACAGAGTGAGTTTTAGTTCAGCCAGGGCTACAAAGTGAGATCCTGTCTCAAAAATCAAAATAAAAAAGAAACATACAAAAACCACAGTAAAACCCCAAAGGTGTCTGTAACTAAACATTCTGTGTTCATAATCCTCAAGGTTTGGGACCCTACTGCAATAGCACCTAGTAAAAAAAAATAATGTGCTTGTCAAATACTATGATTAGATCTGGATTTGAAGCCAGAAGATGAAAATTTTATGACAAGAATGTAATTTTTGTATCTTTACTTGTATTTTTCTATTTGTCTTCAATATTTTTATTAGTGTATATTGTAAAAAATGTTTTTCACCACATCATATTCATCTGTGCATAAAATATACTTCACCTGCACTTCTCCCCTCTCTTCTCCCCTCTGCCTCCTCCTCTGCATCAGCTTCCTTTCCCCTGAAAATTCCCCTTCTACTATTGTCTTTTGTTTTTTAATGCTCCATAAAACAGAAAACATACAACACATGTCTTTCTGGGGATGCCTCTATAATGGGTAAAGGAATGTACACACAGTTTTGTCAAAAGCAAGAACAGACATTATCAAGTTCAGGAAATGCTTACTGATCTTCTTCTTGGATCTGAATGGATCTTCTGATAATTGAGTAAGGATGGCGAGGGCCCGTGGGCAAGCACTTACAACCCGTATGGTTGGCAATTTTAACAGGCACTAACTCAGGCACTGATGTCAGAGGCACTGATATCTCAAAGAGCTATAGCAAAGAAAGAGAACCACGATGTAAATTTTATTGTATACTTTTCTCAGTTTCCACTGTCTGCATTTTTGCGCTTATCCTTTATGGTAATGACTTTTGCAAAGTTACTCATGCACAATGGAGTGAGTCATTGTAACATTGTAAGTGGTTTGGAATGCTGGGAGTCAGGAGACGGGGTGGGGAGGATTATTCAGCTTGGTCTCCTAAGTGTTTTCCAAATCTGTTCATTTCACCATCATTAGAGTTTTTTAAAATCCCAGATCTCTGCTCTTTGTTTTAAAATTGAGTATAAATTGTAAAGATAAACAAAATCAAATCTTTGGCAGTTCTTTGTTGGATTTGATTGTTATGTAAACTATTTACTCATTCCTTCCCAAACCATTTCTATTGACGACAATTTCCTACCTCCTGACATTGAGCTTGGCCATAAAACTTGTTTGGCCAATAGATGTTAGCTGACATGACACAGTACAAATTGGGATAGTGCATGCTTTGTGAGGTTTATTATCTCTTGCTTATGTTATAGTCATGAAATGGATATAGCCTGGAAGCCATGCTAGTCCAAGGGATGGAGGACACAGGAAGCAGGCTTGGACTCACACAGCACCTTGGAGAATTTCAAACCTCAGATACATAAGAGAGAATAACGTAAAGCCCCTGAGTTTTAGGGCATTTGCTATAAATTTATTGTGACCATACCCAGAAAGATAATTACAGCTAGTATGCTTATTTCTCTGCTTCTATAAACCTGCTCTTTTGTACATACTTGATTATCAATTTATTTATCACTTGTAAAATCATTATATTTGGGAATTTGGAGAGATGGCTCAGTGGGTTAAAAGCACTTGCTGCTCTTGCAGAAAACCCGATTTGGTTCCCAGCACCCATATCAAGTGGCTTACAACACAGGTAACTTCAGCTTCAGGAGATCTGGTGCCTTCTTCTGGCCGTCACAGGCACTGCACTCATGTAGCAGACACATACAGACTGATATAAATAAAAATTAAGAAAAAATACTTAAAAAGCATTATATTTACTCAGGATCCTTATATGACAGGTAGAGAAAGAGATACCCAAAGAGCACACATGAGTTTCAAGAGTGTTTTCATGAAGTGTAGATGAACCAGAGTTTCATTTTAAGGCACTGTCCGCTCAATCACCATTCCATGCAGTTCTATTTACTTTGGTTCTAATTACATGGTCTGTACCTTTAAGGTAGGAAGTGCCAAACTGCACACACATGTCTATTTGGAACAAACAAATCCCTGCTGTGCACTTACATTTGAATGAATTCGTTCATATGAATCATTTGTTGAGAGCCACAGTCAAAACAAAGCAATCAACTATCTACTAAGTGGAAACAATTCATTCAGGTTGTTTTTATTTGGACCTTTCGACATGTCATGAAACTAAGAACAAGCAAGGGTGTTTTTGCAGCATAAATTTCATGTTCTTGTTCAATTCTTCAGTTATGCTCCAGGGAATAACATAATCAGGAATTGAACCCTCTTACATCATGCCAGCTTGGTTTTACTAACAGTTGATTGTAGCCATACTTACATCATTGTTTCTAATTATCAAATAGTAGGGGTCATATTTCTGAGTTCCACAATTCTCCAGAAGGGTTTAGACAAAAATAATGCTACAGTGTCAAGGACAATTTGAATGGCAGGGAGAGCAAAATTAAGAAACCTTTAGCCTAGTAACAAAACAAATGAGCATTTAGAACATTCCTTGACATGGATGTATTTGGCACCTATCTAATTGTCTTCTACATGAGCATGAGGAGACAAGCAAATACTAGGTGAGTTGTATTAACATGTGAGGAATTTGCAGCAGAGGACCAACAGGAATGTTGCTTGATGACAGTGTTCTGATAATGTGTTCACTACATTTTCCAAGAAGATGATAACTATAGAAAGGAACACTTAGCTACCGGGCAGAAGGGGATGTGATTGATGCACTTTATTTCTCTCATGAGCACTGAAGGATGCTTTCAAAATCTTGTGCTGCCTATTGTTCCTTGGTTCCTCATGCTACCCCAGGCATCTAGACTATGACTGCATGTGTTGTGTCCCCCAGTACCTGCTTACATTCCATGCCATCCTAATGGTTGGCAACTGTCATTCTCCCTGTGTTCCTATGTCTGCTTCCTCCTTCAGCCTCGTTAATTTTAGGGCTAGAGCACACCCCTCCTCTGAACTGGTCCTTGTCTCGTTCACCCTTCAGGAAACTTTTCTCAGTCACACCAACTAAACTAAATACATCAAAACAACTGCATGAGATGACACAGCTTCCTTCCTTCCTTGTTTTTGACACCCTGCTATGTAATGCCCATATGTACTAATTCTTTTTTTTTTATTTTCTATATTCTTTGTTTACATTCCAAATGATTTCCCCATTCCTGGTTCCCCCCTCCCCATAAGTCCCATAAGCCCTCTTCCCTCCGTCCTTTCTCTAATCAATCCCCTCCTACTTCTCTGTCTTGGTAATCCCCTACAATGCTGCATCTAATGCTTGATACTACAGCATTAGGTAGATGCTAACTGTTGAGGCTGTGCCATCTTGGATATTGTGTTACCTCCCTGAGCCTCTGTTTCTTTGCTTGTAAAGGAGGATAAGATGTCCTGTGTGTTTGTTTGGGGAATTAAATGAGGTTCAGCACATAAAGTCTTTAGTGCTTGGCAGCACGGTCAGCGGCAGTGTCTCCATATCCTCGTACCTGTTTGGAGATGTAGGAGGTGCTTGTGTTCATACAGATCACACTCTCTTCATTGCAGCAGCCTCCACACCGGAAGACATTTACACAGGGGGGCTTGAAGAATGTGTTGGTTGTCTTCCCCAGCTCACTGGCGACTTCTACGCATGTTTCTCTAGGGCTGCATTGGGTCCTCTGCCATTCTTCATCTATAACTATAGGAGTAAAGTTCATTGGAGGCAAAATGGCCCTGACACGCAACATAGGCATTTTCATGACACCCCCACCCCCACCCCACCCTTTTGTAATTGTTTATTTTACTAGGTGGACATTTAAACTTGTCTTTTAGAAATAAATGTATTTATTTTATTTTATTTTGTGTGTATGGGCATTTTGCCTGAATTTATGTGTACCGTGTGTGTGGCTGGCACCTTTGTAGGTTAGAAGAGGGTCTTGGATCCCTTGCAACAGGAATTACAGATAGTTGAGAGTCATGTGGGAATTGAACCTAGGTTCTATTAAGAGTGACAAGTGATCTTAACCACTGAGAAACCTTTCTAACCTGTAGATGGATATTTTTCTCTCTCCTTTAGGTAAAGATTTGTTTACCAAACTGAAATTTCTATGGTTTTCCATTGATACCATCACCTCCTAAAATACTTTCTTTCCCCTTAGAGGAGAGCTCTATGCCTTGCACATAGCCACACTGGGGCCATCTGCAAAGGGTGGCTAATAAGGAAGTCAGTGGAATAAGGAAAAGACAAAAAGTATGAGTGACATTTATCAAGAAACATGCAGGCTACAGCTGGATCGCACTTCTGCTATTTGACGCCAGGTAGGAATATGTTTTACAATGAGTATCTGCTGATTGCTTATGTACGTGCACTGAGACGTGGAAAACACACGACTGGAAATTCCAAGGGAATTAATTTTTTCTCAAATCAGACTTTCCACATTTGGAAACATCCGACAGTTTACAGAAGATGATGAGATAAGCCCTTGCATTTGAACAGAAGGAGCAACTCCATGGCCATAGCTAATGTGAGGGAAACCAGAAAACTAGGAATACATTTCTGGTAATGGAAAGGGAAACACAGAGCTGAGGAGATGGCTTTGTGGGGAAAGTGCTGGCTGTACAAGTAAGAGGGCCTGAGTCCAGAGCCTGAAAATCCACAGAAAGAGCTAGGCACGCTGATGTACTGTGATCCCAGTGCTGGGAAGGCAGAGACACGTGGCTCTTTGGGACCCACTGAGCTCCAGTTCCAGTGAGAGAGCCTATCTCTAGAAGTTGGAGAAGGACAACTAAAGAAGATGCTCAGCACAGATGCTCAAACAGGGACACGCCTACCTGCATGCATGTGGACACATACATGGTCCGCACACTTGCGTGGAAAAAATTACATATTTTTCTTGTATAGATTTGTTTCATTTTTTTCTTGCCACTTTTCCCTTTATTTTGAAAAAGGGTCTCTCTGTGAAGTCCCAGCTGGCCTGGAACTTGCCATGTAGATCAGACTGGTGGCCTTAAATTCAGAGATCTACCTGCCTGTTTTGAATGCTGAAATTAAAATATTTTATTTTAATTCTCTCTCTCTCTGTGTGTGTGTGTGTGTGTGTGTGTGTGAGAGAGAGAGAGAGAGAGAGAGAGAGGGGGGGGAGGGGGGAGAGGGAGAGGAGAGAAACTGAGAGGGAGACACAGACAGAGAAAGATAGACAGAAAGATAGACAGAGAGAGGAGAAAGGAGAGAGGAGAGAAGAAAGAGGAGAGAGGAGAGAGAGGGAGAGGCCTACAAATATCAGAAGTGTCAAATTCCCTACAGCTGGAGTTAGGGCAGTACTAATCTGCTTGATGTGAGTGCTGAGAACCCAGTTCAGGTCCTCTGCAAGAGCAGTACCTGCTCATAACAGGTGAGCTCTCTTCAACCCCACTCTCATCATTTTGTACATTAGATTTTGACCCTTGATGCTGTGTGTAGCCTCCCTACAGGTTTGAGGGGGCAGGGGGGCTGCCTTCAGCTTCTCAAAGATAGAACTGCAGAGTATGTTATCCTAGGAGCGTGTTGAAAACCCTTTGTAGTATGCACCTTTAACACTGACCCCTGGGGGTGGTATCACTATCTGATAAGGAAAGAATATACCACTTACCCTTGTACCTACCTTTTAGTGTTTCAGTATCATAGAATGTTGCCGCAAATCTGGTGGAGCGATGGGATGTTGAGCGCGAGTCCATACTGGCAAGACTTTTGAGCTTCAACCGGCATCGCCACAGCTTCCAGTCCTCAGAGTGTGCGATTTGCAGCAACTCCTCTAAACTAGAAGCCGCTCGGATCTGTTGTTCAGATCGTTCCAACACGGACTGGGATGATCGCTCAAAAGTGAAATCCTAATTGAGAGTGAGTTACAAAGATATCTTGATAACTGACCATCTGAAAAGAAACTAGTTAAGGTTATTCCGATGTGGACCTAAGTCTGGGAAAAAGAAATATCTAATGGTGGACTTTGAAATGGTGTCTCTACTTCCTTACTTCCAGAGCCTCTACACATTGTCTTATTCAGAAAAAAAAAGATGCATTATATAATGTAAAGTCTTTGTGATGTTAGTCACATGAATCCAAACTACAGTGAACAAGGTCCTTAGAAGCCAGGAGCAAACAAAGCCACAGCAGAGCCACGTGAAGAAGGAGGTGAAGAGCCAGTGATGAAGGCACAACTCAGGGATCGCCCACAGCTACCAGAAGCAGATGTGACAATGCTTCATGCCAAGAGAGTTTGACAATTTGATTTTAGGGATTTTGTTGTTCTAAGTTACCAAATTTATAGTGCTTTGCTACTGCAGCCACAGAAAAGCAATAGAGATTCTTCTATTATACTAATTTTGGGACAAGAGCCATTGATTTCCTAGTTTATGCTGAAGTCTCACTGTTTCTCTATAGTTGTGTGTGATTTGCAATGGCTAATAAGGTGCAACTAGACTAGATGGGTATATTTGTGGGGGGTTCTAAGTCAAAAAAACATTTTTAATATGCAACTTCTTGTTCAAAAGTAGGGATTTGGTTATATGAAATAATGATACATACATACAATTATATACTATGTCATCAAGGCCATCAAAACCAATGGAGCCCATTTCCTACTGAAGTCCCCCCAACCCCCCTCCCAAGCACTGAGGAATCCCAAGCCTTTGGGCCTTGTGCATGCTGGGAAGGTACTTTGCCAACTAAGCTATCTCTCGGGTTCTGAAGCTGAGTTCTTGATCTCTTCTTTCCCAGGCTCACATCTGTCAGTCCCGCAGCTTTAACTTCACGGTTCCATAGTTTATCAGCATTGTCCACTTAGATTGCTTTACATGTTTGTTTGCCATTGGTTTCTAAACATTTATAGTCCATGAACTAAAAACGTCTCAAAATACATATCTTCAAGGTTATGCCTTTTGTTGTTGTTGTTTTGAGACAAGTTCTTATTTGGTATCGGAAGTTTGATCTGGAAAGTGTGATCCTCCTGTCTCTGCTTTTAGAGTCCTGATCTCTCAGGCTTGTGTAACCGTGCCTGGCTAAAGCCACGTTAGCCATTTTACCTAAGTCCAGATGGGAGTATACACATGCATGTATGTACACTTTTGCCTGGGGTAGGAGAGTATTAAATATATTTGTAAGCTGTAGGAAAGGTATTAGTTAGACCCGGTATGAAGAGATTAAAAAGACCACCGTCTGGATCAGGTGAGCCACAGAGGGCCATGTGGCTCTAGACAGCAAGATTGCCTGGGAAGCTCAGGGAGATGATTACCTTGGTTTCTCACATTCCTCTGCAGTTGGAAACAAGGAAGATTTTTGTCAAGGGAGAGAAGGAAGCTTAGAGAGCACAACTGGGGTGTGTGAGCAGAGTGCTGAACTTGAGTAGCACGGCCCAGCTTCTTTAGTTGAGAACCCTGTAGACAAAACTGAACACTTGCTCATTTCCATAACAACCCTTACATGTAATGATCCTAATATGCCAATGGCCTCTTCTCTTTGCCGGACCATTCACCTTCTCTTTCTAGCTCTATGGGAAAGCTCCCTCACATCGACTCAATCTTCAAGATAAAAGGGTTTGACAGCATTGCTTCAGTAAGCTAGTGAGGAAGACTAACAGATACTTTAAAAAGAGATTATTAAGTTGAGCTCAATGTGTGTGTGTGTGTGTGTGCGCTGATGCACGCTTATGTGCATAACAGTAATTGTAGAAGAAGAGATCATGAATTTAAGGAGTAGGGGAGAGTCAGAAGGAATTGGATGGAGAAAGGGAGAGGAGAAAATAATAGATGTACAAGTACTCATGTATGAAACCCTCTAAAATTTTAGATTAAAAATTATTAAATTGTACTTTGATGAACAAATTTTCATTTATGGAGGTAGAATTTCATCCAATGCCATCTTTGGATAAGGCTGATATATGTCTTCATACTTCTTACAGGTCTCAACCCAATTTCAGGTTCTTTAAAAAAAATCCGATTCTAAAAACCTTAGAATGAAGTAGTAATCCTGCAGACTGAATTAAAATATTGAATGAAGTGAAGACTAAATAGCTCCTATGACTGGTTTCTTTGAAAATCACAACATTGACTTTCATACTCAAAGCTATTGAAAGCCTTCTTAGTCTGCTAACTGAAAATCTAGTATGAAACAACTGCGAAATTGGAAACAGTCACTTTTTAATTCTAAATGGAAACAGTAACGACTCAAAAAAAGCAAGTAATTTATCCAGGGCATCCATTTGGGAAGGGTTGAAAATGACTCTCTTTCCAATCAGCATTCTACACTGGTGGATATTTGTGTAATCAACTTTATATTATCCGTTTGTGTAGGCGAAGACTCAACATCAAAGTGTGACTATCATCCCAAACACACACTTAAACCTTTGATTGCAGTGGTTTCCTTTGCTGAACTTTTGCCAAATGAGTTGCTCTTTATTTCTTCCAGTTCTCTGATACAAGTGCTAATCAAATCTAAGCTGATTAAAATCAGCCAGCAAGATGAGAGGAGCAGAGACAGCATTGCCAGGTCTCTGCTTCTTAGAGTGGTAGCCTCGGTTCTGTAATTAGTTCAAGACTGTTAGAGATTTTCCTCCTAAATAAGAAATCATTCTCTGATGTTTTTTAGCTCCAACAGCCAGTTTTTAAAACACAGGGTTGAAGGTCTCTGCAATACTACTTTGTCATCATATAAATATTAGTATACACAGAGCAAAGCTGGTCCTAGAGACCTAGGTAGTTACATTCCTAACGGGCCACTAAGAAATGGCCACACTGTTGCTTGCTTTATTACTTCTTGGGAAGGATTTGGAGCAGAGCTTCCTAGACTTTCTTTCACCTTGAATGCATGTGGGGTAAAGCTTCAAAAAATATTGATGAATTGACCTTATCATCAGGGTCAATTTTACAAAATCCAACCTATTTTACAGGTTTGGACCACAATTTCAAAAGGGAAAAAAAAAGCCCCTGACACAGCCTGGAAGGCCAGGACCCAGAGGCTGGACAGTCCAGAGACCTAGGATAAAAAATGCTATACTCATAGACTGATTCCTAGCCTAATTGTCATCAGAGAGGCTTCTCCCAGCAATTGATAGAAACAGATGCAGAGACTACAGGGCATTGTTCCAGAGTCACAGTCGCCTGGGCCGCACCAGGCAGACAAAGCGCCGCTGGTCCACACACCTGAATGGGGCCGGAAGGGGCGCGGCAGGAGAGGATGGAGACTAGGATCTGGGCTCTACCCGGTCACGCCTAATTTCACTTCACTGAATGGACGTGGGAGAGTATCCTATGAACGGCGGGCACACAGGCATCCGGATGCCTGTGGGTGGTACTTAGTTGCTCAACCCGCAGGGTGCGGGGGAGGCTGGAGGCGGGGCCGAGGGATCGAGCGAGGGGTGGGGCCGGCCGCAGTCGAGGCCATGCCCACTCACCTCCGGATTGGAGGCAGACCACCGGCCTCTCCGACTCCACCTCTTTGCCCCGCCCTCCAGCGCTGGCAGACCTTGCCAGAGCCTGTACCTTACAAAGTGAATATCTAGGAGGGGCGGGAGAGGGTGTACACACTGCAGCACTGAGACAGGAGTCCCCTACCCTACCAGGGATCCTGGGGCAGGGGCAAGGGGGCCATGCCTTGTATCTGGCTGGACTACATCTCTTCTGCCTCGCAGAGGCCTCCAATGCCTCCAGTCCCCTCACCCAGCCCCCTCCCTGGTCCCAGCAGTCTAGTTTGGAGGGTGGGGTTTCTCTTTTTTTCCCCTAAGTCCTTGTCCCCCCCCCCCCCGGCCCCCGTGCTCTGTCATCAGTTTTAAGTCCTTCCCTACTGTCTCCCTTTTTTTCTGTCCCATGGTCGTCTCTTCTCTTCCCTCCCTTGTTTCTTTAGTTTATTTATTTATTTATTTATTTATTTTTGCCCAGTGTCCATGTCTCTCCTGATTCCGTCTTCACCATCTTCTGGGCAGGTCCCACTGAAGGACTAGACTCTTTCCTACCTTCCTCGTCCCCACAATGAATCCCCACACAAACAAAAACCAAATTCCCCTTTCTGGAACCGGGACACTCTGCCGAACAGAATTAAACTTTTTTTTCTGTGATCGAGGAAGCTATTCATATTCATTCGATCAAAATTATAATTTGTAAAGTTTCAGTCACAACAGCGAAATATGTTTTCCTCTCTCCTGAAATAATTTTTATTTAAATGTTCATTTTTTTTTCAAAAATCAATACCCCAACATAGTGTTGTCTATAGTTATTTAGTGAGATCCAGCTAATGGTGAAATAAACCTTGTAGAAATTATAATATATTTGGTTGTGAGCCCAGCCTTTAATGGCTGAGCCATTTCTCCAGCCAATTTGGGAGTGAGGTAGAAACCTAGTGCAATGGAAACTCCCAGGAATTGATGAGGGGGACCCTAGCAATGGGAGATATGAGTCCTGAACTGGCTATCTTCTGTAAGTACACAAGATTTTAAGTATAGGTATTAGGACACCAACCCAGCCACAAAATCTGTGACCTACAATTTGTCCTGCCTTAAAGATGCTCTGGGGTAAAGGTCACACAGAAGTTGTGGGAGTGGCTAACTAATAACTGGTCCAACTTGAGATTCATTCCAGGAGAATGACACTGCCTGGATGGCCAGGAGCCACAGGCTGGATGGTCTAGAAACCTAGGATAGGACCAAACACAACTGTCAATCAATCAATCATCAGTGAAATGATTCCTAATGATACTCTGCTATACATTCTTATACAGAGCCTAGCATAGTCATCATCAGAGAGGCTTCATCTAGTAACTGATGGAAGCTGATGCAAAGACCCCTAGCCAAACATTAGGCAGAGATCAGGGAATCCTGCAGAAGAGGGAGAGGAAGAATGGTAGGAGCCAGAGGGAGAACATGGCCCACAGAGCAACTTAGCAGGGGTCACAGCAGCTCAGAGAGACAGAACCAACAATCAGGGAGGCTGTATGGAACTGACTTAGGCCCTCTGTATATATGCTACAGTGTGCAGCTTGGTATTCCTGTGGGACTCCTAACAGTGGGAGCAGGGGCTGTCTCAATTTTTTGCCTGACTTTAGAACCCTTATCCTCTTACTGGGTTGTCTCATCCAGCCTTAATGTGAGTGAGGTTCCTAGTCCTTTTTAAAGACTTATTAATTATATTTATATGAGTACAGTGTAGCTGTTTTCAGACACACACCAGAAGAGGGCTATTGCAGATGGTTGTGATCCACCATGTGGTTTTGAGCTCAGGACCTCTGGAAGAGCAGTCAGTGCTCTTAAGCACTGAGCCATCTCTCCAGCCCCAAGGTTCCTAGTCTTATTGCAACTTGATATGCCATGTTTGGTTGATATCGTGAGAGATCTGCCCTTTCCTGAAGGGAATCAGAGAAGGAGTGGATCTGGGGGAGAGCGGAGTTGGGAGGGATAGGCTGGGAGGAGAAACTACGGTTGAAATGTAAAATATGAAAGAAGCATAAACTTTTAAGAAGAAATTATAGTATTACTTACAGTTTCAGGCATTAAAATAATCCTTTATACAGGCCAAAGTGAACTCCCCAGAGGTTGGTAAGACATGAAAATGACTAAGACATCTTTATTTTATAAAACGCATCATGTCCACTCATGTGCTTGGCACATAGAAGACATTCCACATGTGTTTACTGAACTGAATGTACAGCTTTCCTTCTCCCAGGGAGAAAGGGTTTCCTGAACAACTCACTAAGATAGTATCTGACCACAGTATTTTTGTCAAAAGTTTCCACATCTTTCTATAGCACCCAAGATGAAAATAGGTAGGGCCTCTGAAGGCTTTTGGAGATAAAGACAGGAGGATGTCTAAGTTGTGCACAGACACTGTAGGGCTAGATGCTGCTTTGTGTAGCTTTCTTTCTGTGATCATCAGGCTGAAATAATGGGCTAAAGTGACTTCACATTCTATCATTGGGTTCTGGAAGTGAACTCCCTGTTTGATAGCATAGGGCTGGAAGGACATTTCTGGATTGCACAGTCATGTAAACCTTATCCTGTACCCATAGTAAAATAACAGGATAAATACACTGCCTTAAAAAAGTTTTTGGATTTTACACAAATCATGAAACCAGGTGAGCCATGGTGACAACCAGAGACTGTCCAGTGTTGTCTTTCACCTGGCAAAGTCAGAATCCACCAAGGCAAGTCTATCAACCAGCCAATAAACACAGCTTTCAGCATCTACTGTGCACCAGGCTTTACAAAGTGGTAGTTGGAACACTTCTGCAAATGAAATAATGAAATACTCCTCTGCTGAAAAGCCTCCATCCTTATGGTGAGGGTAAAGTCAACAGGGACAAACAGATCACAAATGTCAGATACAGATATAAGCCATCAATAAAATAAAATAGTGCAATGACATTGAATCTGATCTGTAAACTGTGCCCCATGAGCCACAACAGGATTCAGTCTGTTTTTGAACAGCCTGTAAGTTAAGAAGGAGCTTTTGCATTCTAAATGGTTGGAACTAATGAAAACAAGGTTACTTGGTGCATATAATTTACATAAATTAAAAATATAGCATTTATAAAGTTCTATTGGAGCTCACACCACCCTGCTACTTTTCTAACCATGACAACTGCACTTCTGATCTCTGCTCACCTTCTGCAGTCACTCCAGTTCTCTTGCTCATCCTGAGAACATCCAAGCTCCTCCCTCTCTAGCCACTACTCCAAGGGTATCCTCTGCCTCATTCAGTTCTTTCAGTACTGTGCACAAACATAACTGAATTAGAAGAATCCCCCTCCCCACTCCATCACAAGCATCCTGTGTTCCCTCCTTCACTTGAGTGCTTTCTATTATTGTCCCTGACACATTATAGATTTGCATATTGTCTACTTCCACTAAGCACAATCAAAATACACATTCCAAGGGAGCTGAAATATTTTTTTATTTCTTGCTGCATTCTCAGATCCTACACACAGTAGATATTCAATAATACCTGATGAAAAAAGTAGTGAATTATCAAACATTGGAAAGTTGTAATCCGAGGTACAGGAGAGTCTTTTTGTGTTAGTACATATCAAGCCAAGGCTTTCATGATGTTGAAGATGCCCCAGGATGCTTTTGATTTATAATGCTCTAGTATCTTAGTAGGACCTTAGTAGGACCATAAGAATCAGAAACAAGAGAGAGGAAAGTGGACTCACCACCATAAAATCAACTTAAGCAGGAACAGCCAATTTTATTGCTGTTTCCTTTCATTTCAATTCATTCACAATTATGCTAAACTCCCACCTTCTGCTCATTTCACATGATAAAAAAAGAGTTCTTTGGGCTGCTGAGATGGCCCAGTGGTTAAAAGTATTTACTGCTGTTGCAACAAACAGGAGTTTGGTTCCCCGTTGGGTAGTTAACAACTGCCTTTGATTCCAGCTCTAGGGAATACAGCACCCTCTTTTGGCCTCTGCAGGCTTTCACACTCATATGCACATACCCTGACACAGGTATGCTTAAAATAAAATAAATATCTAAAAGAAAAAAAGGGCTGGACCTAAGAATTATTCAGGAACAATTTTATTGTCCTTTGCATTCCTATTTCTCCACTATCTTTGTGAAAATACTTGTGCCTGAGAGTTCCAGATCTTTTTACTAATAGTGCTTTATGGGATCATTGTTTTTATTTCACAAGTTATCTTTGTGAATGGTTTATAGCAGCATTTTAGTCACAGGTGTTAAGTAATGTTTTTCTATTAAAAATGAGTCCTAAAAGGGAGTATTTACACCACAAGACGTAAGAGAGGGTTATAGTGTATCTTGGGTACCATAATATGCTAGAATGATGTTAAAGCTACAACTGAATTCATTGTGAGAGAAAAATTGCTAAGATCTCATTGGTTCATCTGCCTAACAATAAAGCCAGCAAACTCTCCTGTAGGTGAGTGAGAATGGGGAAGGTAGTAGAAGTGGGTTTGCCTTCTGGAAGTAAAGATGGAAGGTAGTACCCATCAGCCTTTTGCATGCAAATTACTTCTTAGACAATTTTACTCTAATCTTATATGACACTGAATAACTCCACATCTATAGACATTACAAGTGAGGTGGCTTAAAAGATAGTATAGAGCAAATCTAAAGTAGAAACTCTTCCAAAAAGAGTTCTGAGAGCTACCATGACCTAGAATGACTTCTCTACTGCTATACTGACAAGTCCTCATTTCTCTGTGGAAAAGATCTATAGACACTACCTTTATCTAGCATCTAACATACCTGGTGACAATAATTATTTATTAAAGCAGCTGGAAGTCATGCTGGAGAGAAGGTCATTGCAAATGGCAAAAACATAAGGCTGTTGGGAATCATTTAGTAAGTATCTAGAGGATACAGTAGTATGATTAGATCTATAACACAGGCTGTTGTGAAGTGCCTACCTTAGGAAACTATCTCTGTTCATCTCAACTGTATAAAGAATGTGAGAAAATAGAAACTGAAATAAATCCCATATCTAGGCAGCAATCTGATTATATTAGATTGCAAGCACAGGATTTTTAATTAAGTTTTTTAAAAAGATTTATTTATTTTATGTATATGAGTACTTTTTCTGAATATATGTATAGTGTCACACGTGTGCCTTGTGCCTACTCAAGTAAGAAGGCATCAGATCCCCTGTAACTGGCCTTATGGTGCCACTGAGAACTGAACCTGGGTCTTCTGCAAGAGTAAGAAATGCTCTTAACCACTCAACCATCTCTCCAGATCTTTGTTTTGCAAAGAAAGTGTTAAGATTTCAGGAATGGTCAGGCAGTGGTGACCTTTAATCCCAGCACTTGGGAGGCAGAGGCAGGCAGATTTCTGAGTTCGAGGCCAGCCTGGTCTACAGAGTGAGTTCTAGGACAGTCAGGGCCACACAGAGAAACCCTGTCTCAAAAAACAAAAAACAAAAAAAAATGATTTGCCTCAGCTCACATGTTCCAAGCACTGTTGACCCCAAACAGCTAATTTTCCAAGCATAAACTGCAAGGCTAGAATAAAATTAGGATGCCTTTCACTCAAATGGCATTAGGCACAATTGTGCTGGATGCTTGTAGCTATTTACATTCTTATAGTAGAAAAACCCCACAGATTCATAGAAGAGTACCACAGTCACTGCCTGTCTAAGCTGAATAAACAGGACAATTTTCTAAGCTAAGAAGTTAAGTTCAGACCAGGAGGTGGGCGAAACCTGGAAATAGATTTAGCATCAGTCATTCTGGAACAGATGTGGTCAGAAAAAAGAGAGTGGAGAAGAGGATGCTCTCATAGACTCAGTACAGAGGAGGACCCATGATGATTTGAATAACAAGTAACATATTCTTACATCTACAGGAAAAAAACTAATCAAGTACCAGTATCTTAAACCATTCCTACCACGAATATGCTCCTATGATATATTTTAATTTAAATAAGAAAGACACCAATGTTAAGAAATATATTTCACTGATTTTGTTTCCATTTTAAAAGGTGTGGAGGAAGCAAAGGCTCAGTACAGTACTAAGCCTTAAACCACCCAAGGGCTGACAAATCTTGCAGAGCTATGAAATCCGCGCTAAGAAAATACAATCTGGAAATAATTTAACCCATTCATTCTTAGTGTGAATTTTCTAAAATAGAATAAAAAAGTCTCTATAATCTAATAAGAAAAACTGTGTTTTCCCAAGTAAATTCCCTTTTATTCATGAGAACAAAGGTACTTGGATACTATAAAACAATAATTTGCCCAACTTTTAAAATAAAATGGAATATTTGCTGAATGAATTAAGCATAGACCATGTAACCCATCAGAATTATATTTATACATATTAGTGGATAAGTTCCTGTCTTCCCATATCAGAGAATTATTTCTTTTACCAAAATGGGCAGAATAGCATTTTGTATGTTAGAGACCATGCTTTTCTAGTCCTTCGAAACATTCCTGTGTCATTTAAAAATGTTAGTAGAGGTTGCTTCTTTGGAAATTGCGGACTTTTTGTGTTCCTTTGTAAGCATGGCACCTGAAGAATACAACATCATAACTCAGGTGGAAAGGGATGAAGAAGCCATTTATTTTTCTTTTAGATGAAAAGCATTCTGTGTGATTGTTGTATAATAAATTGATTTTTACACTAAAAAAAAAAAACAAATGAAAAGGTGTGGTGTATGCTTCACCACCCAGTAATGTGTGTCCCCAAACTTCTATTTAATTACAGGCAGCACTTCATATAAGAAAATCTAACTTAGCTAGGGGCCAGGTAGTTGTAAACTTACTAGATGTAGCTTCCCTTTTTTTCAAAGGAAAATATAAGGGTATGTAAGAGAAACACTGAAAGGCATGTTAGTAAACACATGTTGCACATCTGCCATCTGTTAAGGCATTTTTTCTGTCACATAAAACTCCAGTCACTTTTTCTCACTGCCCCGCTCAAGAAATTTAAATAGAAACAGTAAATTTAAAACTTCACTCTGCCCAGGACACAGAGAGGATTCTGGTAGCTGTGTCTCTAAAAGAGCAAATTCCAAACAGGGACAACTTCACTGGGGAATAGGGTTGAAGACTGGTGTTACGTGAAAAGTCGAAGAACATCATGCTTGGGTAGAAAGGCTTCTATGTAGCAGCCTGAACCTTTTAAGTTTTTTGAGTCCAAAATGCACATGGCAGAAATGACACCTCTCAGCTCTACCTGACTGCCACCAGCCTTGATGTTGGACCTCCATATCAGGATGCAGGGGAAAGGGAATCTACTTTTGAGTATAGTTGGCAGGGTGAAAACTGTCGATGGAGCCTGTTATTCTTGTCCTCTGAAACCTGGATGCAGGTTCACTACCTGTTTATGGTGCTTCCCATGCAAAACAGCTCACATCCTCATGAACTCATTTTCTCCTCTGGGGGGCGATATGCTCCCCTCTATCGAAAATGCAAGCCACAAAATTCAAACCCACATCTGATTTCTATCTGTTCATAGTCAAAGATCTCTAAATCAGTCATAATTTAGTAGCACTCCAGTCAAAACAATTGCATCTGGGTCCTTTTCAAAAGTATAAAGGCTTGAAAGATACAAAATATGGAGTGAAAATGTTATTCTACCAGTCAGTAACTCCCTAGTTCATCCTTTTTTTGCATGGTTCTCAATGTCTTGGGCTGTTCTTAATACTTACTCATAGAACCAAAGATTTGCTGACTACTTAGTCCTAGACACATCTTTCTCAAGCAGAAGCACAAAAACAAACCCCAAGAAAACATTTTTTTCCTGTATGGTAGCAATTGGTATTTGGTAATAAGCAAAACCAGACAAAAAACATCTAGGGAAAACATTGTGATTTTCAATTGACAGAAGAAATTACTCGACCTTGCTGCTCACAACCAAGCTACAAACCAATGGCCCACAAAATTGTGTGTGTCACAAAGGCAAATCACAGCTTCATCAAAAAACATCTGTGCTATTTGCAAGCACAATTGGGAGCAAACTGGTTCTGTGTCAAAGATTTCCAGAATGCTCATGTTCTATTCCCATTCCAAACACACACACACACACACACACTCACTCTCTCTCTCTCTCTCTCTCTCTCTCTCTCTCTCTCTCTAAATAAAGATAGCCATTCAAATTTTCATCCACAGGCACATTCTCAAACACTCATGGCAAGAGCTGTATTAAGCCCCCCAAATAAGCAGTCATTAAGACACACAGGCTAAGAATAGGCAGGGCTTTTAGGCTGCTTCACAACCAGTGAGGGCAAAGGACTTTTGCTGTGAAAGCCAATAAAAAGAAATAGTTAAGCTCACCTACCTTCACTGCTCCATGTTCACTACCGAAGCCCTGCACCAGGCACACGTAGAGCATCATGAGCGTGTTCACTACTACCCGCTCTCCATACATTTTGAATATTTTAAATGTCTATCGATGCCTAAGCAGTTGTTTCCAGGCAGCTACTGAAAAGCATTGCAAAAGGCATTCTCCAGAAGCAAAGTTTGAAGCCCCCAAACTTTACATGGAGAAAAAAAAAATCACATGATCAGTTGTAACCAAAATCCAATGAAATGTCTTGAGTTAGTCAAGGGACTCCCTCACTGCCATACACAATCTCAGTAAGGGAGAAAGAGATGAAAAATATTTCAAAGTTTCCCACTGCAGAAATCATCAGGAGGTGGCCATGTCTTCCACTTCAAGCTCGAAATCACTCTACAGGCATTTCTTATCCAGAAAGTTGAAAGAAAAGGCCAGCTTATGCTCTAGGTTCTAGCTGCTTTATAAGGAGGTGGTATGACCACAGACACTTGCAACGACAGCAGGCTGGAACCCAACTCTGGATTAAAACTTTTTCACAACCTTCAAGGAAGCTTGCAGGAGCATATGTCTTAAATCTGACAGAGTTTGGCAGAAAAATGCTGGGAAGCCTTGGCTGGAATCCTGCTGTGTTTCCTAGCAAGAGCAGGGCAGTTTTAAAAGCTGACTCACATGGTCAGGACTGCTGTGTTATTTAAAGCACATAGCCTGTAACATGAAACCCAGAACGCAGTTCTGATGGCCAGGGTGGCAGCTGGACTGCAGTAGGGGGGACTTTAGATGCACATATATCTGCTGTCAGTAGCACAGAAAGAAACAACAACAACAACAACAACAACAACAACAACAAAATGCTTCAAGAAAACCCCAAAGGGCAGAGAATAAAAAGGCATCTAGTCAAATATAAAAAAGCACAGGTATATAGCAATTATTTTTAATAGGTGCTTAATAATTTCCACCAAATGATGAACATTGATTTTTTTAAAAAAAAACAACAAAATTATTCCCATGTATCAGGAAATATCGTACATTACATCCTTTTTAAATTTAACTTGTTCTTTGACAATTTCACACATGAATATAATGCATTCTGAAGACTTATTACAAAAAATACATCTTTTTATTTTAATGTGGAATTCTATGCTTTTATTTTTGCGTTTTCAAGACAGAGCTTCTTTCTGTAGCCCTGGCTGTCCTGGAACTCACCCTGTAGACAGATGGGCTTCAAAAACAGAGATTCCCCAATGTCTCTTGACTCCTAGAGCGCTGGGATTAAAGGCTTGCAACACCACGTCCAGCTTAATGTGGAATGCTTTAGAAGCACCAGTTAAGCCAGCTTCAGAGACTGAATATACTGCATGGTCAGTCCATCCGAGTGGCAGGGCAGCACTTCGGCTCCTCATTAGTTTCCAATCTTTGACTTCCAGGTTTTGGCCCCCTCGAAACCATTTTTTGCATTTCTGAAGTCAAGAATTGCCTGTGAAATTTCCTCATTGGTATTCATCACAAACGGACCTAGGGCAGAAAGAGACATTCACACAGTTCTGGGTGATAACACATTCTTCTACCACTAGAAGTGGTATGTATTCCTATAGCTCCTCAGTTAAAACAAAATCTAGGCAGAGCTGGGCATCGATAGCTCATTTTCGCACTGTTCAGTCATACAGGACTAGCATTTGAGTGTTGTGGCTAGGGCTGTATATGATTATATGTTATCATTCAGACCAGACTTAGATAAACGGGATTGAGTCTCATCATCCACTGAAGGTTCCTCACCAGCAGTAACAATCCCTTTATTCAGCACATTCTAGAGTTGTTATTTTGTAGAACCTGAAGTGATGTTTCAGAATTGAACCAACCTGATATTACAAAAACAGCTAAACTGTAGCAGAGTTTTGCTGTCTGTCTAAGCAGTGGACAGGGCTATGTCTTTCTGGCATGATTCTAAATCTATTTTGAAAACTAGCAGAAGTTTCCTTATAACAAACAGATGTCTTGATTGCTTCCAAACAATTTGTACATTTACAGTTTTTGGTTGTTCTCCAGAAGACACCTCCATGTACCCTGTAGGAACCATAGATTAGGTCAAGTTTTTAAGTTTGGTTACTTTCTCCTTTCTGTCATGAGTCACTATCATGTGCTTGCAATTAAAGGGATCTTTGTATTTATGTAAACGTTTTTCATGCTTCCATTGTTTTATCTTTCATTTTGATCAAAATTTCTCTTTTCCTCCACCATTTCAAAAGATACATCATACTGGTGTGACCATACTCTTGCCAGGGACCACCAACGCCATAGCTTTAATAAAATTTTTTAATACATTTCAAGTCAAGAAACATTTTTTTAAAAAATATTTCTTAGTGTTAACCATTTTTTTAATTCATCAAAGGGCTAGGGAAAGACCACTTTAGATTTTATCAGTCAAACTGATTAAATACTTGGTCAAGGACTCACTTGCTACACATAATTTTTCCCTAGTTTCCCCAGTGGGGCCACACTGCTCTTATGTCCCAACTCTTTCTGTAGTATGTATCGATGATATCCTATTTGGATACCATACCATGCTCTCCAGTTTTATAAACTGTCCTTGGGTCACCTAAGAAGTTATGGGGAACAGAGGAAGCCTTGACTGAATGTGTATTATTGACAAGGACCAATGTCTCCAACTCATGGAAATTAGAAAAACCTCCCTCAAGCCAGTCTCAGGAAATTAGCAAGCCTACCTCTGGCTTGTGTGAGGACACTGGTAGTGCAATGCAAAAAATAACAACCACAGCTTCCTCATCCTGGATAACTACAACCTGAGACTGCTGCCCTGCAGACTTCCCACAAAGACATACTATTCCCTCTCCATTATACTGTACACACACACACACACACACACACACACACACATGCACACACACACAAACACATGAAAGGTGCCAAAATTCTGGGTTGTGGCATAGTTGGTGGCACTCCATCAGATCAAGTACAAGCCAATGGATTCCAGTTTTCTGTAGATATGTCTGTGTGTCTATCTTTTCTTCATTACCTTGTCACCCCAGTCAGATTTTCAGGGTTGTTTCAAAGATTCATTAAATTAACACTTCCAAAATACTCTGACCAATTCTTAGTAAATAGTAAATGGCATCAATGCATATGTTAAGAAAATAAAATATCTGCATGTTTTTTTTCTGATTTGTAGAAAGGACATAACTCCATCAAAGTAAAGTAGTTTTCTATTCCAACATGCTGTGACATCTATGCCTAATGTCCTCATTATGAGCACTCAATAACAGGAGGAGTAGGCTGTTAATAATTCACGAAACCCACAACCAGCCCCCAAGTACTCTCAAGATGTCTGTGGCTGCCTATAAACATGCAAAGGCAAAAAAAAAAAAAAAAACCACCCCAACAACAACAACAACAACAACTTAAAAAGAAGACTAAATTAGGCTAACCAAACAAAATGTTTTGCTTCTCAGTAACTGGCAGATCAAGAGGCACATATTTTGTCTAATTAATGTGGGCTTATGTTTACAATACCCAGTGTCCCCATGCTCAGAGGCACTGGAAGAGGATTTACATACACAGTGCCTACCATTTTGCTTTGTTGTCTTCATTCAACTGGACTCTTGTTTCTAAAACCTGCTATAGAGGAAAGGGCCTAACATAAAAGGATTTCATCCCGAGCACACTTCTCCACAAATTCCAATCTACAACTAGATAATGACCCTACTCCATTTGGTTGTAGTTTTCGTTGCGGAAGAACAATTTTATTCAGTAGTGATAAAAGGAAGAAGGGACTACAGACCTTGGGAGGGATATTTTGAACTGTCCAAAATTAACGTGAAATGTCACACGCTGGGGAAATATGATGTAATAGTCCCCCTAAATTATTGCTGGAAGAAATAAAAGGATATTTTCTAAATATTCAGTATGATTTAAAATGTATGACCAGCTGGGGCTTATCTGAGATCATTGTTTATGCCTGGGAACTCTTGCCAAGTAATGGAATATGATGAGATCTTAAGTCATGCTTAATTAAATAATCAGTGAGCCACACAGTATTTTTTTTTTTTTGAGACAGGGTTTCTCTGTGTAGCCCTGGCTGTCCTGGAACTCACTCTATAGACCAGGCTGACCTCAAACTCAGAAATCTGCCTGCCTCTGCCTCCCAAATGCTGGGATTAAAGGTGTGTGCCACCACCGCCCGGCTGCACAGTATGTTTTGTAGGCAAAGGTATAAATAACAAATTGGGTTCTAGGTGCTTTTAGGTTTTTGTCATTTAATAAAGTGCCAATGAAAGGCACCTTTAATCCCAGTAATTGGGAGGCAGAGGCAGGCAAATCTCTTGAGTCCGAGGCTAGCCTGTTCTGCAAAGTGGGTTTCAGGATGGCCAGGGCAGAAAAACCCTGCCTCAAAAAAGCAAAAACTGAAACAAAGTGTCAATAATACAAGGACATCAAGATCCAAAGGGCTGAAGTGACTGTGTACCTCTTTCAGCATTTCGTGCCTTCAACTACAGTAATGCCTCTCTACACACTAATTCTATTTGTTTCTTCAAAAATATTTATTTTAAGTAAATGTGTGTGTGTGCGTGCGTGCGTGCATGCGTGTGTGTGTGTGTGTGCGTGTGTGTGCCTGTGCAAATGCCCAAAGAGGGCCAGAAGAGGCCATTAGAACTTCTGGAGCTCGGACCTAAGCTCAAATCCTCTGCAAGTGTAGAATATAGTACTGAGCCATCATTCCAGCGCCCTTCTATTTGTTTTTTTTTTTTTTTTTAATTAAACAAAGAATGGCTTAAACTATTATAGAAAATTTAAAAGTATATAAAATAAAGAAGTATTATTCCTAAGAGGCTCATACTAAAATATATACACTAAAAATATAATAGATTACAAAGACAGAACTGGGCATGATTTGAATATTAATTTTCCATTCTGCAAGTCATATTGAAATTTGATTGGTTTTTGGCAATATTGGCAGGTGGGACCATTAAAAGGTGATTAGGTCATGCAGATGAGTTAATAGCTTTTCCAGTGGGCAGATTCTCACTCTTTGAGACTGGCTATATTACCACAGCAGCAGATTGTTATGAAGCACATCTGGCCCTCAAGTTTTGTCTCTTCAGTATATACACATTTGCCTTTCTACTTTCTGTCAAGAGTTGAAACAACATTGACAGTGCCATATTGTTAAGAGCTAAAATAAAGCTCTTTATTTTGTGTGTGCATGAGCATACACACATACACACACTTAATTATTATGTGTATATATACATATACATACATGCATATATGTGTGTATATGTGTCAAAGGAAAAGAAAGTGAGCTAGGAAAATTAGCATTTTGTACTTACCATGTTGAACAACTGGTTCTCTTAATGGCTCCCCAGCAATTAAGACAAAATGGCTTCTTTGGGGGTCCTAAAGTCATCAAAGAAAGCATCGAACAGTGAGCATGTTTATCTTTAAGTGCAGAATGGGAAACAAGTCATAGTGAAGATACAAATTAAGTGGATAGTGCTACCAAGGACAAATTTTAGAAACATCTCCTTTGCAATCCTGGATATGGGAATGTTCATTCCCTAGGATGTTTAGTATTCTAGCAACTAGAATTCAATAGGTCCAGGCTACCAAGGTATCAACATCTGTAAATTAAAGAAGGAAAATTGAAATTAAAGTCTTCTTTGTTTTTGTGTGTCTCCCTGTGTGTGCATATGTGTGTGTGTAGAGGCCAGATGTCTTTTGTCAAGTGTCTTTCTCAATACCTCTCCACCTTATTTTTCAAAACCGGGAATCCCTCAGTGAAATCAGAGCTGACTCTGTCTATAATGACTGGATAGCACACTCCAGGCATCTGTTTTGGCTTATCTCCCATGCAGGGTTACAGATGTGTGCTGTTACACTCAGCCTTGTACATGACTGCTGGAGAACCAGACTCAAGTCCTTATTATTCAGGCAATTCACTCACCAAACCACCTCTTCAGCACCAAAGCTACGGTCATTTTTCTCAGGAACATCTTCCCAACAGACTATCTGATAAACTAGCTTATCTCTCATTAACAAAATCATTTTTTATTTTATTGCATTTTCTTTTCCATTTAATGTTTTCATATAATATATTTTGGTCATCTTTCCCTTCACTCTTATCCCACCTTCTCATGTTCTTTCTTATTCTAAAACAACAACAACAACAAAAAAAAAACCCAAAAAAAACCAAAAAAGAACAAAAACAAAAACAAAAAAAACAACCTCAAAGCAACCCTCCCAAAGCACACATGTGCGCAAACACACACACACACACACACACACACACACACACAAAGTCCATTTTGTATGGGCCAACTAATCCTGAACACAGATCCTGGCCCCAGACTGTAGTTGATATACCCAGTGCTACTCCGTGGAAGAAAACTGATTTTCCTTTTCGAAGTAGCCATCAATTGTAAATAGATCCTTGGTTAGTGGTGAGACTTTGTGACCATATCCTCCCTTTCCCAGGTTGGGATCTGTCCAGTTTGAACTGTGCAGTCTATGTGTATGCTGTCACAGTCTCTGTGAGTTCATATGTACATCAATCGTATTGTGTCTGGAAAACACCCTTTCCTTAGGGTCTTAAAAATCTTTGGGGTAACCCCTGGCTCTTAAAATCTTTCCATCTTTTCTGCAAAAAAATGTCTAAGGCTTATTTATTTATTATTTAATGTGGATGGGTGTTTTGTCTACATGTATGCCTGCAGCACATGTGTGCCTGATGCCCAAGGAGGCTAGAAGAGGGTGTTGCTACATCAGCACTGCTTACAAATAGTTGTGAGCTGCCAAGTGGGTGCTGGGAATCTAACTTGGGTCCTCTTGAACGGCAACCAGTGCTCCTAACTGCCAAGGTCAGTCCAACACTGGATTTGTATAAGTATTATTTCCATATATATAAATGGAAATAATACTTATACAAATCCAAACCCAAGACTTTATTGCTTTGTCACTTAGTAAAATAATATGAAATGTGCCCCAGCACCTTTAAAAGTAAACACATACACAATATAAAATGTATACACATATGTGCGTAGAATGTTTAGAGAATTGTTTTTATAATCGATGCAATTTTTTGGTTGAAAATCATAGGATCACCCTATTATAAAAAATAAATATTTTAAAGTAGCTACCATGCTGTGCTCTTGGAATCACATGGTGGTTAGTAGTGAATGGCAGGCAGGGGTGCTCCTAGGTTCCAGCTTGTCCTCATTCTGCTCCCTCCCGATTGCTGACCCTTCGAACCCAAAGTATCCCCCACATCCATTTCCGTAGCTCTGGCTCCACACACCTCCACTGGCTTCTCTTTAGTGGCATCATGGTAGTGCCTGACTGCGCTTAACTCTGGTGACTTCTCTGATTTCCTGCATTTCTGTTTTTATGCCTTCAAGTCCCTAGCATTTCCTACTTGCCAATACTCTGGCTTGGAAGAAACTTTCTTGTGAGGGCCATATGGAGACACATAGTGACCTAACCAGAAAGGGGGACACATAAAAAGACCTGAGGCATCCCATAAACAAGAGCTCTGCTGGAGCCCAGACTCCAACCTGCTAGTCACTGGGGACACCCCAGGAAGCCAGCAGAGGAGCCAACTATCATGATGACCAGAAACTGGAAACTGTTGTTATTTTAAGCCACTAACTACTAATAATTAATTACAAATAAGTAATTGAGCATTCCATATTATTTTTATATTTTTTATTGCATATTTTTTCCAGTTTTCCCTCGGGCTTATCTAATTTTCAATCAGATAATAATAATAATAATAATAATAATAATAAACCTAATTACTATATATTTTAAAACTGTAAATTTTTAAAACTTCACTCATATTCTAGTTATATAGCATTTTCTAAATGTTCAACACTATCCTAAATTATATCACTTATACAATTCTACTAATACAAAGCTCTATTATCATAATTTTATCAACTAGTTATGTGCTTCTACTAATACAAATATCTTTAATTTGAAGTCATTCCAATACCTAGTCTCAGAAGATTTACTTCTGTATTGAACAAAATTAATAATTAACCTCTTTTTCTTCTGTCCATTTAACAAAAGCTGAAAGGGTACTGCAAGTTGCTTTTTTTTTTGGCTTCAATTAAAAATTAAGTTTGAAGACATGGTAGAATGTTTTTTCTGCTTCTCCCCACATCTCAGGGCTGGTGGCTTTTCACACCTGTACTGAGTTGATGCCTCAATTATTTCTTCACAGGTGTCTAAGCATCCTCAGCTCTGCCAGGTTTTAATCATCATTGCCTTACTGACTCATAACCCAGCTCACTCCTCAAACCCACAAAATACAAAGCTATCAGCAAATTAGTCCTTTGAAACCAGATGCACCAGGCTCATGTAGTCAAATTATTTCTTTGCTGGAAGCACAGATCTCCATCGACCCCCTACAGACTCTTGCTTCCAAAAAGTTCTAACAGCTAGGCATTGTGTTTGTTATAGTTTGTTTTACAGTTTCTCTGCTAAACCCTGACCACAGCCAATGCTGGGAGGAAAGGGTTTATTTGGGTTAAGGTCTGCCATAGACAGAAGCCAAGGCAGGAACCTGGAGGCCAGAACTAAAGCAGAGACCATGGAGGAACACTGCTTACTAACTCACTTCCAGGCTCATGTTCTGTTACCTCTCTTCCTTCTTCCCTTCCCTTAGATTTATTTATTTTGTATGTATTAATGATTTGTCTGCATACCTGACTGTGCACACGTGTACCTGGTACCCAAGGAAGTCAGAGGGAGACAAGGAGATCCACTGGAACTCCAACTTACAGATGTTTCTGAGATGAACTGCCATATGGTTGCTAGGAACCTCAACCACAGGACCTCTGCAGGAGCAGTCAGTGCTCTTAGCAGCTGAGCCTTTCTCCAGCCCCTCTGCTACCTTTTTCATCAGCTGAGGCCCATTTGCCTAGAGATGATAATGCCTACCACTATGGCCCACATGCCTCCTACATCAATCAGCCATCCAGAAAATAACCCACAGACATGATCCCAGGCCAACGCAATGAAGGTGATTCCTCAGTGGAGATTCTCTGGTCTCAGATGTGCTAAGTTAATAACTAAGATTAGCCAACACAATTGTCCAGTCTGTATAATTCAGAGAACCAAGAAAAGGAGGTATTGTTTTGCCATACCTTATATCAAAATTCCACGAGGCTTTAGGGCTGTTTATAGTGTTTGCAGTGGGTGGACAGAGCTGAGGGAAGTTTTCATTTGGCATGATTTCTTCTTTTTCTTATTTTTCAATTCGTTGTTTAATGACTAAGACCTCAACAGCAATTTTAACAAGTCAGTTATCACAAAGGATTTATTCTCTCAGATGTTTGAAAAGGGTCTCTTAGAGACCTTTTGAAAGGTTTTAGTGCGCCAAAATAGACATGGGAAAGAGGACCCTACAACAGTGTTCTGTTGTGTTTGGTTTTGCCATGGCCAAGGAGGCCAAACTGAGTTGGAGGGTCAGGAAGTGGAGGGGAAAGAGTTAACAGAGTAGAGAAGAAATGCTGGTCTGTGTGTCACATACATGCTGACTGTTCAGAATGAAAGTTTCCTAATCAGAAGACAGGTCTTTGGGGAGTGATAAACATGCTCTGTTTCCACACTGTGGAATGAGAAAGTGCTAAAAACAAAAGCCTGACTCTTATATTACTCAAATAAAATGATGAATTTCCAGTTATTATTTGGACAGCAGGAGAGAAGGACACGTGCACTTTGTCTGAAATGAAAAATTATAAACCCTTTAGGCATCGAAGAGAAGCTTTCCATCCCTGTAAAACCTAAAAGTTTTCGCTCCAAACTTCTTTCAGCGACTGCTACAGATTCATTGTCCGGGCAGCCCCTTCTTTAATCTAAGCCATATCTATTTTCTATCCCTTGCTTTATTTAGTGTGTGCATGGGGTGGCAGTGCATGCATATCATGACATGGATATGAAGGTCAAAGCTCAACTTCTGATCATTGGCTCTCTTCTTCCACCTCGGGGGGTACTGAACTCAGGTTGCCAGGCCTGGAGGCAAGTGCCGCTACCCACTAACCCCTCTCCCCATTCCTTGTCTTTCTTTTCTTAACAAGGCATCAGTAAAAGTAGCTAATGACCACTACATCTATTTACTAGAGTGTTAATGTAGTTCAAAGTCCCAGGAGAAAATGTTCATCGATGGTGTCAAGTGATAAAAGCCATGCAAAAGCAAAGAGGTTGAAAGATGAGCCTAAGACAGGCAAGTCCTTAGGTGCCTCTATGCCAATGCCTTTATGGACACCTTGAACATGGTCCTAGAGGCTCTGATGACTATTTCATGTAGAACACCTCCAACTCTGAAGCAGGGCCTTTAAAATTGCAGCTCATGCCTTTTGATTTGGTGTGTCTTCTTGGTTCATAGCTAAGTCTTTTTCATCTGACTTAAATACTAACTTTTTTTTTGTCCTCAGGGTCAGCAAGATCATCAGCAGGTTAAGGTACTGACCAGCAAGGCTGACCACCCAAACTTGTATTGCTGACACCTACATGGTGGAAACGAACTCTTAAGATTTGTCCTTTGACCTCCTCAAGTGCATCATGACACTTTAACTAAATAAAACAAAAAATAGGTAAATTGCTTTTGATACCCTATAACTTAACTGCTAGGAAATATGTTGAGTTTCATTGGGACCAACAATACATGATCAAAGCCCTAAGGAAAGGCCAGGGGGTCATTTAATGTGTTGATAACTTCCAAATTATGAGTTTCTAACTTGGTTAAATTGATTATAACCACAAAGCTGACAATAAGAGCGAGTCTAAGGCACCATTTTCTGCCTGCAGTAGCATTTATTACTGTGATGAGTTACCTGGAAAAATGACCCAAAAGAAATTGAAGTTCAGCATGATTTAATTGCATGCAGTTGTTCTTTCTAGACTTCACTATTCATACTTTGGGCATCAGTGGAAAGATCAAGCAGTGAACTATTATCAGGGTTTTTTTTTTTTAACCTAGTGGTTCTTTTTTTCTTTTCTAGTGGTTCTTTTTATCATGAATTTTTACACAGAATAAAGCAAATCACTGCCTTTTGCTCTCATTGGGTGGTTTGTTTCATTTTTGTCATTTAGTGGTTATTTTAATCAAATCATTTGAATGGGACATCCATGGACTGTGACAGTTTAAGAGAATAGGTGTCCTAACCATTGTTTTCATGATAGCCAGTGTTTATCTACTTCAGTACACTTACTACAAATGAGCTTGCAATTTTCTAAGGCTCTAGTACAACTTTCGTCTAAAGTTTAGATGGCTATTATAAGTCTGTTATGAACATAGTGGAACATGTCTCCTTATTACATGTTGGAGGATCTTCTGTGTATATGTCCAGCAGTGGTATAGCTGGGTCCAGATGTCCTTCAACAGAGGAATGGATACAGAAAACGTGGTATATTTACACAATGGAGTACTACTCAGCTATTAAAAACAATGAGTTCATGAAATTCTTAGACAAATGGATGGAACTAGAAAATATCATCCTAAGTGAGGTGATCCAATCACAAAAGAACACACATGGTATGCACTCACTGATAAGTGGATATTATCCCAGAAGCTTGGAAAACGCAAGATACAATTCACAGACCACATGAAGCTTAAGAAGAAGGAAAACCAAAGTGTGGGTGCTTCGGTTCTTCTTAAATCAGGACCAAATAGATCATCTAAACAATCCCACAATGCCTAAAGTAATAGAAGGAGTCATAGAAAGTCTTCCAACCTAAAAAAGCACAGGACCAGATGGTTTCAGTGCAGAATTCTATCAGACCTTCAAAGAAGACTTAACACCAATACTCTTCAAACTATTCCACAAAATAGAAACAGAAGGAACACTACCCAATTCCTTCTACAAAGCCACAATTACGCTGATACCAAAACCACACAAAGATCCAACAAAGAAAGAGAACTTCAGACCAATTTCCCTTATGAACATCGATGCAAAAATACTCAATAAAATTCTTGCCAACCGAATCCAAGAACACATCAAAACGATCATCCACCATGATCAAGTAGGCTTTATCCCAGGAATGCAGGGTTGGTTCAATATACGGAAATCCATCAATGCAATCCACTACATAAACAAACTCAAAGAAAAAAACCACATGGTCATTTCATTGGATGCTGAAAAAGCATTTGACAAAATTCAGCATCCTTTCATGCTTAAAGTCTTGGAAAGAACAGGAATTCAAGGTCCATACCTAAACATAGTAAAAGCAATATACAGTAAACCGGTAGCCAGCATCAAACTAAATGGAGAGAAACTTGAAGCAATCCCACTAAAATCAGGGACTAGACAGGGCTGCCCCCTCTCTCCTTATCTTTTCAATATTGTACTTGAGGTACTAGCTCGGGCAATTCGACAACATAAGGAGGTCAAAGGGATACAAATTGGAAAGGAAGAAGTCAAACTATCATTATTTGCAGATGGCATGATAGTCTACCTAAGTGGCCCAAAAAACTCCACTAGAGAACTCCTACAGCTGATAAACAACTTCAGCAAAGTGGCAGGTTATAAAATCAACTCAAGCAAATCAGTGGCCTTCCTAAACTCAAAGAATAAGCAGGCTGAGAAAGAAATTAGGGAAATGACCCCCTTCACAATAGCCACAAACAGTATAAAGTATCTTGGGGTGACTCTTACCAAACATGTGAATGATCTTTATGACAAGAACTTCAAGACTCTGAAGAAGGAAATGGAAGAAGACCTCAAAAAATGGGAAAACCTCCCATGCTCATGGATCGGCAGGATCAATATAGTTAAAATGGCCATTTTGCCAAAAGCAATATAAAGATTCAATGCAATACCCATCAAAATCCCAACTCAATTCTTCACAGAGTTAGAAAAAGAGTAATTAACAAATTCATCTGGAATAACAAAAAACCCAGGATAGCTAAAACTATTCTCAGCAACAAAAGAAATTCTGGGGGAACCAGTATCCCTGACCTCAAGCAATACTACAGAGCAATAGTGTTAAAAACTGCATGGTACAGGCAGGCAGATCAATGGAACAGGATTGAAGATCCAGAAATGAACCCACACACCTATGGCCATTTGATCCTCGACAAAGGGGCTGAAAACATCCAATGGAAAAAAGATAGCCTTTTCAACAAATGGTGCTGGTTCAACTGGAGGTCAGCATGCAGAAGAATGTGAATTGATCCATCCTTGTCTCCTTGTACTAAGCTCAAATCCAAATGGATCAAGGACCTCCACATAAAGCCAGACACTCTGAAGCTAATAGAAAAGAAACTGGGGAAGACCCTTGAGGACATCAGTACAGGGAGAAAGTTTCTGAACAGAACACTAATAGTGTATGCTCTAAGATCAAAAATTGACAAATGGGACCTCATAAAATTACAAAGTTTCTGTTAGGCAAAGGACACCATCAAGAGGACAAATCGGCAACCAACAAACTGGGAAAAGATCTTCACCAATCCTACATCAGATAGAGGGCTATATTATAAATAGGGATATATTATATATAATATATCCAATATATATAAAGAACTCAAGAAATTAGACTCCAGAAAACCAAACAACCCTATTAAAAAATGGTGTGCAGAGTTAAACAGAGAATTCTCACCTGAAGAACTTCAGATGGCGGAGAAGCATCTTAAAAAATGCTCAACTTCATTACTCATTAGGGAAATGCAAATCAAAACAACCCTGAGATTTCACCTTACACCAGTCAGAATGGCTAAGATTAAAAATTCAGGAGACAGTAGGTGTTGAAGAGGATGTGGAGAAAGAGGAACACTCCTTCACTGCTGGTGGGGTTGCAAATTGATACAACCACTCTGGAAATCAGTCTGGCAGTTCCTCCGAAAACCGGGCACCTCACTTCCAGAAGATCCTGCTATACCACTCCTGGGCATATACCCAGAGGATTCCCCACCATGTAATAAGGATACATGCTCTAGTATGTTCATAGCAGCCCTATTTATAATTGCCAGAAGTTGGAAAGAACCCAGGTAACCCTCAACAGAAGAGTGGATGCAAAAAATGTGGTATATCTACACAATGGAGTACTATTCAGCCATTAGAAACAATGAATTCATGAAATTCTTAGGCAAATGGATGGAGCTAGAGAACATCATACTAAGTGAGGTAACCCAGACTCAAAAGGTGAATCATGGTATGCACTCACTAATAAGTGGATATTAACCTAGAGAACTGGAATACCCAAAACATAATCCACACATCAAATGAGGTACAAGAAGAAAGGAGGAGTGGCTCCTTGTTCTGGAAAGACTCAGTGAAGTAGTATTCGACAAAACTAGAATGGGAAAGTGGGAAGGGGTGGGTCGAAGGACAGGGGGAGAGAAGGGGACTTACGGGACTTTCGGGGAGTGTGGGGCTAGAAAAGGGGAAATCATTTGAAATGTAAATAAAAATATATCGAATAAAAAAAATGTAAAAAAAAGGAAAAAAATACTCACAGGAGCAATTATGGAGATAAAGTGTAGAGCAAAGACTGAAGGAAAGGCCACCAGAGACTGTCCTACCTGGGAATTCATCCTATAAACAGTCACCAAACCCCGACACTGTTGTGGATGCCTAGAAATGCTTGCTGAAATGAGCCTGATAGGGCTGTCTCCTGAGAGGCTCTGCCAGCGCCTTATAGACAAAGAGGCAGTTGCTAGCAATCAACCATTGGACTGAGCTCGTTATCCCCAATGGAGGAGTTAGAAAAAGGACTGAAGGAGCTGAAGGGGTTTGCAACCTCATAGGAAGAACAACAATATCAACCAACCAGAACCCCCAGAGCTCCCAGGGACTAAGCCATCAACCTAGGGGTACACATGGATCCAGCTGCATTTGTAGCAGAGGAATGTTTTGTCAGGCATCAGTGAGAGGAGAGGTCCTTGGTCCCATGAACGTTCGATAGATGCCCCAGTGTAGGGAAATCAACGAAGAGTAGGTGGGCGTGGGCTGGGTGGAGGAACATCCTCATAGAAGCAGAGGAGGGGGATGGGTTAGGGGTTTTCTGGGGGGGGGGGGAGCCAGGAAAGGGAATAACGTTTGAAATGTAAAAAAGAATATATTTGAAAAAAATAAAATAAAGACTTAAATGAAATAAAATAAAATAACGTTTAGATAGAGTCCATGTTAAGTGAACTCATGTACTTCTAACCATCACTCAGGAGAAAAGTTCAGCACACCAACTGTAGGCCAAACTGACATGGGGAGCTTTTGAAACAGGCACTTCAGGGTGACCTATAATAATTCAGGATCATGTGTCCAGAATAGCTTGATGTTTGCGATCTGTAAGAATTTTGAAATATTTGGATTCATTATAAAGTAAACATACTTTGGACTTTGGCCATGAAGTCAAAGGGTCTGACCCAAAGACTTTTAAATCTGGTATAAAGCAAAGCCACTGCCATTGTTAGGTGTTACATTGCACTTGATAATGGTATTGGTTGGGGAGATTGCTCAGTGGTTAGAGTACTTGCCGTGCAAGCATGAAGACTAGGGTTTGAATCATCACATATGAATAAAAAGAAATAATGGGATAAGGTAATCTACCCACTGAGGAAGAAAGTCTAGGTTCTCATGGGCTACCCCACCTTAACCTGAAATAAATCAAATAAATGGTGAGATGGCACAAATAAAATAGAGGTATGGCTTTGTACACTATCCTTTACTTTGTTTCTTCTTCTGCCCTACAGAGTGGCCACTCTAGAGGAATGGCCCAAACTATTGGTTAGTCACGTATGGTGGAGGACGTGCATCTCACTGAAACTGCAAGCTGAACAGAGTTGGAAGTCAGATGCTAAATCAGTTCCTCCTTCTTGACCACAATTCAGCTCATCTTTCTTCCTGTCAGGATCGTCAGGCTAACATGAGTTCCACATGGAGAGGAATAGCTTTGCTTTCAAACCTATTGGTCAGAGTCCCCCGGGGCTATTGCTTGATGTAAAAATTGTTATGTGTCATTGAGCCTGTGATGTGAATCCTCATTAGACAATGCATATGCGTTAATCAGTTAAGTAGGTGTCGTCAGCAGTTTTATTTTCACTTACCGTAAGTGCGTACCTAAAATGTACTGCACCAAGGACTGACAAACCTTCTCTATAAAGGGCCAGAGAATTTTTAGGTGCTGTGGGTAATGCAGTCTCTGCCATAAAAGACTTTTCCCTACACAATACAGAAATGAGCAGGTGTGACAGAGAAACAAGAAAACACAAAGAAATAGATGTGGATCTTTTTGACATCATTCACTGACCTGGGTGCAAGATCTGCAACAGAGCCTGGCATAGGTCATCCCAATTGGTTTTAACAGTCCTACACAGTTGACCTCAATTCTCTCAAGCTTGCAGACAAATGCAGTGAAGCCTAGGCTAGTGGAATAGATCAGAGTAAAGGGATTTGGAACCAAGCTTGATGACCCAGGTTTGATGCCTGGGAACCACATGGTGGAAGAGAAGAAACCATGCCTCAAAGTTATCCTCTGGATTCCACATACCTGCTGTGGCACGTGCACTCCTACACACATACACACCGATAAATAATAAATGTAAAAAAAAATGAACAAAAACGAAACACACAGATATTTAGAAACATCCACAGTCACGCAGCCAAAAAGTGGCAAAGCCAAGACCCAAACCTTCACAGCCTCTATCTTGTAATATAAACGGGACTTCCTACAGACATACAACCCCTTTAAATGAAAATTATCATTATTTTAAATATATTTTTTCATTTTGAAGTTGCCATGATGCACGGTTGCCATACAAACAATGGTGGAACTGATAAAACAGTCACAGACTGCCACTGTGTCACAACTAAGACTTATTTTTGTGTACTCCGGCTATGTTCTGGGGTCAGCTTCCCTCATCACTTCTTTCCATTTTGGCTTCTCCACCCTTCCCCGCAGGGTATTCTTTGTGATGGAATAGGAAGAATTGAGGTTGCCAAACATACCCAGACCCTATTGGAAACTAAATGTATCAGGAACTTCTGGTTCATCAATAATTTTCAAACCTTTTCTTTATATTGGGTTGAGGTATGCCAATTTTTTTGGTAGGTCAAACATGACAGTTTTGCGTGGTTTGACATAAAATAGAAGGCAGAGACCCTGGGATATGCACTTTCTGGTGTTTCAGACATTTTGCTCTATTCTGTTTATAGTTCCTAGAGGTGCTGCTGGTCATCAAGACAGGAGAAGGTGAATTACTAGTAAGTTGGAGAGAGACATAAAATCTCCCCCAGTCCATCCCATTATATGATACTAGGGTCAGAGAACTAGAAGCTGCCACTGAAACAGTTCCTGTTCCGGCTTTTCGAAATGGAACTATCCAGGCACTTCTGCACAACTGTCTCCTTCATCTTCTTTACTGGGAAGTGACACAAAGCAACGAGAATGCCTTAATGGGCTCACAGAACGATGAGCAGATTGCTCAATGGAATGAAACAGACATAAAAAAAAAAAAAGAAGAACTGAGAAACCTGGAAAAATTGCTCCCAAGAGCCCTAAAATGTAAAAAGCACAGATTCATTTAAAGGAACTATGGAAAACATCACACGCTCTTCTTAGCTCCAAATGGGGATGATTCTGAAAGGTCTCTCTGTGAGCATGCAGATGTGCATGCATACTCCTGGATGGCTATCTTAGTTTTACTTATGCAAATAAATAAATAAATAAATAAATAAATAAATAAATAAATAAATGTAATATTTAAAAAATGAGGAGGCATTGCCTCTAGATCCAAATACAGACATTTACATGATTGCTAAAGGCAAGAAAAGAAACTCTGAAATACACCAATAGAAACCTCAAAATAGAGCAATTTAGTGAACCAGCTTAATAAAACAGTAGCATATTATTTCCCAAGGAAGAGAAAAAAAATCCATCTCAATGGGCGATTTAATCATTTTCATGGAACTCAGTAAAAAGTATAAGTTCAGGAAATTAAAGAGGAGGGAAAGATTGTAAGAGTCCGGACAGTGGACATCTATAGTGAAACTATTTTCTGGGTATGATGGACCACTATACATATGAATTCAAAGGAGCTATGAATTTATGCACAAGACGTGTATAAGATCAAGCCAGACAAAATCCCATCAGGGATGGAGAAGGGATCATGAAATCCCACTCCTGTCTGAGTAACTACTGGCACCAAATGGCTGACGGGGGAGGGAGTGTTAGTTGTCTTCAGGAATCCAACCCCTGAGAGGATACCCATGCTCCAGAAAACAGCCCTACACCCTTGTACACATAGCTAGCATACTAGCTGGACTTAAGGAGTTAAAAACAGAGGCAGTACATGAAGGAATAGTGGGAAGGAATAATGAGGGAGAGGGGAGAGACTGGTAAAGAAAGAAAGGGAACGGATTTGATCAAAACATACATGAGTTTATAAAACTTAAAAACATGTTTTTAAAGATAGTTGAATGTTTGGGGCTGGGAAAAATGACTTAGTTGGTAAAAAGCACTTGCTGTTAAACCATGAGAACCTGAATTTGAATCCCAGTCACTCGCATCAAAAATTTGTGTGCCATCACCCAGGTTTCAGGGGATGTTCGAATGTTCAGAAACAGGTAGATTCTGAGAGCTACCCTGGCCAGGTAGTCTAGAGGCAACAGTGAGCTTCAGGTTCAGAGAGAGACCCTGTCTCAGTAGTCTCAAGAATAAGGTGGGAAGTGATAGAACAGGATACTCAACATCCTCCCTTGACATCTGCATGTGTGTGGGCATTGCGCTCCTACATCTACGCATGTCACATGCATGGAGGCACAAGTCACACACACACACACACACACACACACACACACACACACACAGGCATGAAGAAAGAAAATTAAGTTTTAAATACCTTATTTTCCAACTGGACAGTGTCACCTTCTCCAAGCACTGCAGTGTGATGTGGTTCTATCTTCTGTTGAGCATCATCAGGCCCTACAACAAAAGATGACACAGTAACTGTTGTGGTATATTGATCCAATCACCACACTTCTGGTCAACTACTTAGCACCATAATGCTTGTTTTCATTTAGGAAATAGCAGACTTAGGAAAGCCCCTTGAATTTGAGGGTTGTTTACACTTACTGTTGTTAAAGGCAAAAATGTACTGGTTTTCAGTGCAGAAAAGAGTAGGTAAGCAACATGTTTCCATTTATATTCTTTGTTTTGTTTTGTTTTGGTTTGGTTTGGTTTTTTGGATTTGGTTTTTTCGAGACAGGGTTTCTCTGTATAGCCCTGGCTATCCTGGAACTCACTCTGTAGACCAGGCTGGCCTCGAACTCAGAAATCCGCCTGCCTCTGCCTCCCAGAGTGCTGGGATTACAGGTGTGCGCCACCACCGCCCGACTCCATTTATATTCTTAATGCCATGACTATGTGAGGCTTTTCAAAGCCTTTGAAATTGCAAGTTCATAAGAATGTTCTCTTGTGTAAAATACAAACCTCATAAGAAGCAAACAGAGTTAGAAAAATGATCAAATGCTACTGATAATTCATTTCAACAAGAATTTACTGAGCATCTCCAACTTCCAAGTACTAGAGAAAAAAAATACAAAAACGTGAAAATCTCATCCCTTGCATGTAAATAATTCAAAATGTTCTTGGGACCAACCAAATATAAGCACATGCAATCATCAGAGAAGAATTCAACAGAAAACTAAATGAGTTAGATAGCAACTTATAGAATACTACACAAGATCTGCTCCTAAGCACTCTGCATGGTGGGTACCTTCTAATCACTCTGGAAGGGGCCTATCTTTAGGCTAGAGTTCCTTCCCTTCTAAGGCTTACAGATAAAATAAAGCTAGGTTAATACTTAAAAGATAACAAAAGCTCATTGAGAACAGGAACGGAAGTAAGACTAACAGAGCTGTGCAAGGTAAGACAGACCTTCAAGAAACAGCGCTTGGATACCAGAACAGGGAAGTAGGAAGGGGTGGATGGGGGAATAGGGTGAGGGAAGAGGGCTTATGGGACTTGTGGGGAGGGGAGATCAAGGGAAGAGGAAATCATTTGAAATGTAAAGAAAGAATATATCGAATAAAAATAATCCTGAAAAAAGAGAAAGAAACAGCGCTTGGAAGAATGTATTGTGGAGAAGAGGACAGAGTGTCAGTCAAAGGGAGTGGCTGAGAATTTCTAAGGAGAGTGTGAACCTTCTATCATGACTTTAACAGTTACTGGGAAGGATGAAAATGTATCAAGGAAATCCTTTAAAATCATCCTTGCCCATACAAATACACACACACACACACACACACACACACATACACACACATTCACATGTGCACACACACATACACATGCACACACACACTCACAAAGAGAGTCAGAGACAGAGAATAGAAATGATCAGATCTGTGTCTTGAAAAGGTAATTTTAGAAGCAGAGCATAAAAGGAAATGGATGGTGGGCCTAAACTTAGGCAAACCTATTTGGAGCTCTCTGTAATGGACTAAAGTGAACGTGGATTACAGTGTAGATAGGAATGAAAAGATGGTGGATAGGTTGGAAGAGAGGGAAGAAGGATGGGAGAGAGAAAGAATGAGTCTGATGGCCCTCAGCACAAGCATGCGGTGACCCAAGGAAAACAAAAGCAGTTCTGCAAGAAGGAGCTGGACAATGGAGAGGTCCTAGTGTGCTAGAATAGACCCAGAAAGCTGCTTTGAAGGGTGAGGTTTAAGACTATGTCTTCCAGCTGGGTATAAAAACCAAACAGGTATATGAACAGATAACAGAGAGATGATCCAAGATCCAGCATTCAACAAGTTAGAGAGAGGGCTCAGATAACTCAGTGCATAAGAGCACTTCCTGCACAAACATGAGGACTTGAGTTCAAATCCCTATCATTCACATAAATAGCAGGCATGGCTGTGTATGGTTGCAACCTTAGCACTGTAAGGAGCAAACAGGAGGATCACTGGTGTTTGTTGGCCACCATCTTAGCTCCAGGTTCAGTAAATGACCCAGTCTCAAGGGAATCAGGTAGAGACTGATAGGACAGATCCTCTCTGGCCTCCATATATGCACAGGTGCATCTGTACACCTGAGAGAAAGAAGGGGAGGGGGGGGGAGAGGGAGGGGAGGGAAAGAGAGAGGGAGAGGGGAAGAGGGAGGGAGAGCTAAAACTTGTTAAAATATTAAACAAGTGATTAAATAAAACAATAATGACAAGTTATTATAGAAGCAGAATCACAATTTGTAAATTTGGGGGATATTGGTCAGCATTGTAACAGTCCATATTTTCTAGAGAAGTTATCTTCCAGCCTATATTTTGGAGATAGGGAATATATTCCATAGAGGGCATGTGATTTATACTGTTGCTGATAAACATGAAACAGGATTCCGACAGAACAAGAATTCTTATCCTGGAGTAAGAATGCTGGAGCTAGAAGTGAGCCTAAGTGTGGCCTTGGGTGGGACACAGATCACCCATGTGCTTTCTCCATCACTGCCATGTGGCTTTTCTTCAGTCACAACTGTAGCCAACAAACCACAGCATTATTTGCTCTGCTGATAGCTCTGTCTCCAAAAGAAGTGACAGATATTCTTAATACCATGTTACAGTGCAGTGCATATCTCAGAATAGACTTTATGCTAGTTGTCACATACAATTAGAGCAGACTTGCTACTAAATCATGTCATTTCAGATGCCAGTAGAGAAGCGTACATGTAGTTGTAGCATAAACTGGTTCTTTAACACTTAAATGATGTCACTGAATATAAAAAACATTGAGAGGAACTTAGTGCATGTAAAAAAAAAAAGAGCCCATGGCAGAAAAAAAAATGTTTTTAATCACTGGCTTTGGGAGACAATGGTGGCTGGAATATAATCCTGAGTTTGGAAGAAATCAACATGAGCTCAGGCACAATCACCCCTGCAAACTAGCAAAAGCCAACCACAACATAACATCCATTCATCAAAGGCACATGTCAGCAAATGTCATGGGTTGAATAGCAGAACTCCACTGACTACCCACTTACATGGGGGTTTGGCAAGAAAAGTCTGGGAGTCCGAGAGGAATATCATTTAGAGTTGGATAATATTTTAAACTGTGACAGGGAAAAGGCATTTTATTAGGTGTGCTTTATTGACATCCTCTGTGGACAATGAACCATATTTCTTTCTTCAACTAATTCATATGTACTAGCCGGCACCCACGTGACCCGCTCCGGGACTCTGAGTTTGTCATGTATTATGTTTCCTGATACTGTTTTAATAGAGTGAGCTGACAAGAGACAGCACTCAGGAATCCTGCTGAGTTGGTAGTTCTCGACAAGCACCCTGTATTAGGATAGTGTGCTTGACAGCAATGTTGATTGGCCTGTGAGGAAATCCTGATTTAGAAGCAGATTGATGATGGGTGCCTATGCTCCTCCCTAATGACTATAAGTAAAATCACGGTGAGATGCAGAAGGGGCCATTTGAAATGTTCTACTCCAAGGAACACTTTCCTCACTGACAGCAGAGTCAAGCTGCCAGGTGGATGACTTTCAATCTACCTTGAGTTTCTAGCTTCCTAGGCAAAGTCTTCAAAATAGCGCCACAGAGAACAGACTGATTGTACCTTCCTTTCCAGATTATCTCTATGGTACTTCACTCATCTTGTTATCTTGTGAACCTAAAATAAGTCTTCACGAAATATATCCTATTGTTTCTGACTACTTGTAATTATAAAACAAGACAAATCAGATAAAAAAAAAATACTTTCCATTGGCAGTCTCTGCCAAGAAAGTTAAATCTAATAATGTAGTTAAGGAACATTTAACCAAAATTGTTATTAATTTTTTTTTGCCTTAAAAATCATAAAAGGGCAAAATACTTTTAAAATGTGTTTTTTAAGGTTGGGGCCCAGCTGTAGTGTGTGAGCATCCTCTTTTCATTTTCTTTGCTTTATAAGAACTAGAGTCTCACTCTGCTCCCAGCATGCTGGTAATGCCTATCACACATTTTAACACCACTAAGTTTATATGTATAGCAGAAGCTCTATTACAACAGAGACTGCCACCCACTGAACGACAAACGGCCCCAAGCACCTTGTTTTAAAGTGTAAACGTCCTATAATTTACAAATTTTGATAAATACAGTTGAGGTGTTTGGTAGCTAGATTGAAGGAAGCATTGCCCTTCAATGGATTTACATTTATTTAGTATGGATTTCTCTGTGTAGGAGCATTTGTGCACATATGTGGGGAGGAGCCTGGCTAGAGGCTGACACTGGGTGTCCTCCTCATTTGCTCTCCCCTTTATTTTTTTGAGTCAGGGTTACTCACTGAATCTGGAACTCAAGGATTGCTTAGGCTGGTTGCCTCACAAGCCCCAGAGATCTCCTGTCTTCCCAATGCAGAACTAAGTTTACAGATGCCTGCTACCACCACACTCAGCCTTTTTTTTTTTTTTTTTTAATACATGTTGGGGATCTGAACTCTGATTATCTATACATGTAAACACTTTGCCTACGGACTCATCTCTTCTGCCTTCAGTCCTCTTTTTTAATGCACACCCACTTTAGGCATCACCTAAAACCTTTTAGATTATTACACTTTCCCCAATCCCTTAGTTTTCTGTCATTGTTTTCTCCAGCCATTTCCTTTTACAAAGCATTTGACTTATTTGCAGAAGTATCCCATTTTTCACGTATTCTACTAATTTGCATATCATTTATTATGCTCTGCATTTTTCTCTTGAGATAGGGTCTCTCATGACTCTGGAGCTAGGCCAACAAGCCACAGTGGTCCTTTTCTGTTCCTCCCCCAAAACACTGGGGACACAGACATGAACAACTATGTTCAGCCTTTTACGTGGGTTCTGAGGATTTGAAATAGGAATTCTTGCTCTATACCCTGGGATGCCCCGCCTCATCCACATCACTTGTCACTGAGGATGCTGATGAGGAAAAAGAAGTGAGAGGGTGAGAATCTCGGGAGCTCACTGACAAGCCAGCAGAGCTGAAACTGTGGTATCAGGGTTCAGTGAGACACATTGGGAAAAAGAGGTGGGAGGCCACTGAGGAAGCAACTTAATATTGACCTCCATGTGAACCTACATGCATGTGCACACATTCACACTAACAAGAACATAAACCGCGTGTATTACACCACACACATAACACAACACATACATTTTTAAAGATCGTATTGTACTTGGTTCCATATGGTCAATTCAAGTAAGTACATAATTGAATATATTTCCCTCCTACCTCACTACATCAATCCTTCTCTTCCCTTCCCTTTCTTTGTTCCCCAATTAATAGCACTCTTAATTTTTTACTGTATGCAGTCTTCAAAGATTACCTTTGTCATCCAAATCATGGCCTATTTGTTCTAGCCCAAGATACTACCTACATATGTTGACATTTGGTTACCTGAACAATGGGTACTTGACACTGTAAAAGAGAACGACTTACTGATCAGCTCCTGCCATCTGGGGTTGAATGGTGCCATTTGTGTTTATAAGCAAGAAAAAATTGAGGTACTAAAGTTGGCAATCATTTTCTGGGCTCTCACTATAAACAGCAATTTCTGTTTGGTCATTTTTTTTCTTTCCTCTGGTGGTGTATTGTTTTGTCCTTTTGTTTTTCTCATTAACAACCTCATGAAGGGGTGGATAGGAGCAAAACTAGGAGATCGGCTACAAATGAAGTCATTTGACCTGTTGCTCATTGGTTGAAGCAGAGTCCTAAGAGGCCAATTTGTGGAGCTGGATTATGTCCATGGTCCAGTTTATTTTGGACACACACAACTTCACTCAGAGGCTAGAGACCACAATTCCATCTTCTGCCAGATGTTTTGTACATGTGGCCCATTTTCATGGGGTGGGGTAATAAGCCAATGAGAAGAAATGACTCAGGACAATGCCACCTTATGTGAAGGAAAACAAGTGAAAGTGTATTCCATTTAGGGCAAAACCATTTCTGCGCTTTTGCAGAGTCAATAAGAGTCTTCACAACACATGTTCCATTTATTTATACATTGTCCATGGTTGCTTTGTGCTACATGGCAAGGCATAGTAGTCTCATTGACAAAAATATTTGCTTTCTGGCTCTTTCCATAAAGCTTGGTTCCCCCTCCAACCCCAGCTGTTCATTATTCTACATAAACATTTCCAGAATCTTTAACACCTTAACCTTCATGCTCCTTCTTTATTATATTCCATCCCCGCAGATTATTTTTATCTTAAAATATCCAACTTTTTCTATTTTATAAAGTACTATATGACTATCAGAATATCAAAAAAGTGATGCCTCATTCTTCTCAGATAGTTAATACATTTCACTGTGCACACACAGGCACTTACTGCAATACTGCTAGGGAGTCTTTTATTTGAATCTTTACTCTATTAAAGGATAAAATATGTGAATTTTGTTTGGGGCTTGTAATTAAAGTGCTATTCAGTGAAAGAGTAATGGTGCCCAATTATACCACATTATGAATAAATTCAAATTAACTGTTATTTCCAGAAGACTCAAGTGACTGAAAACCTTTTTTTTTGGCTTTTGTTTTGTTTTATTTTTTGAGAACATGAAGAATGGTTTAAATAAATCACTTGGGATGTGGCATCACACCCGGTACAGATACCATGAGCAGGCCATCTGTCTGCAACTTGAAAAGATATTTTACAATGAGGATTCTCCCTGCAAGTTGAGAATGTATTTCCCAGGAGGCAGTTCTGGAGAGAGCATTCACCTCCAGACGATCTCGAAAACGGGGAATTTGGGGCTACATCTTGGGACACCACACCCACATGCATGTCACTCATCACTGTGGATGGAGATGAGGAGAGGGAAGCCTCTAGCTTCTTCCCAAAGCACAACTCAAATGAATATTCTGGTATAAGGAGTTAATTCAGGAGATAATGGCAGTGAACAGCAGTCCAGAAATGAGTAGAGTTATTCAGGGAAAGGAAGTGTGGTTGTTACCTTTCCATTGCTATAACAAAACATCATGACCAAGGCAACTTATGGAAGAAGGTATTTGATTGGGCTTATGATTTCAGAGGGTTAAAGTCCATGATGGGAGAACAAAGGCATGGCAGTAAAAACAGTTGCAAACTCACATCATGATCCACAATCAGAAGTCAGAGAGGGCACATTGGGATGGCATGGGTCCTTTAAAACCTCAAAGCACACGTCTAATGACACACCTCCTCCTACAAGGCCATGACTCCTAATCCTTCCTAAACTTCTCCACCAACTGAGGACCAAGGATTCAAACATAGAAGCCTATGGGGGCCATTCTCATTCAAAACATCACAGCAAAGGACAGGCACTTGATCATACAGTCCCACTGTTAAAAGCTTGAGAACAACCCCAGTGGGAAATTCAGGACTGGGTTCTGACATAACCTACTCAAGGAAACGGCTAACTTCCAGAATGTTGATGCTTCAGTTCTTCTGTGCTTCTTGACTGAGCCAGAGCAGTCTTTCAAAGTTTCAGGAAAAGTGACATAGACACTGACAGTTGGAAGTTGATCTGCAGGTACTGAAGAAGCAAAGTCATGAAGGGCTTGGGCAGAACATTCATAGAATATGCTGTAGCCCAGCCATCTGCTGTCATCCCTACAAGGAACTTTTTCCTGTCTCCAGGAAAATGGGCATGGTTGGGATGGACACAAATAGAGGCATCCTGCTCTGCATGCTTGTTTCTTATCATGTGGATTCTTCTGCTATGGGTTTGGGTAGGCTTAAAAACACAAGATGGCTTGAACTATATACATTGTAACTGAATGTAGTGTAGGCAGGACATGGAGACTGAAATTGAGGAATACTTGGATAGTAGTAACTTTTCTACTGCTGTGATTTTTAAAAAGTCACAAGGGCAACTTATAAAAGTAAGTGTTTACTAGGCTGATGGTGTCTTGGGGATACATATCAAATGATTCCCAAGAAGGAAGGAGAGGGCCCTGATCCTGGAAAGGTTTGATGCAGCAATGTTGGGGATTACCAGGACAGAGGAGTGGGAGGGGGGTGATCAGGGAACAGGCAGAGGGAAGAGGGCTTATGGGACTTATGGGGAGGGGGGAACCGGCAAAGGGAAAATCATTTGGAATGTAAACAAAGAATATAGAAAAAAAAAGATTCTGTCATAGTAGGAACAACGGCAGCAGACACAGCACTGTGGCTGGAGCTGGATGATGATAACTTAGGTCCTGAACAGCAAGCAGGAAGCAATGAGCAAGTGCTAGCAATGGTGAGAGTCCTTAGCCTCTCAAAGCCTACTTCTAGTGATACACTTCCTTCATGAGGTCACACCTTGCAAACATCGCCAAAAAGCAGCACTAACTGGGGACCAAGAATTCAAAAGACAAAGTCTATGGTGCCCACCCTCTTTCATACTACCATAGCTTGGTTCTTGCCCCAGGTATACAGATGTGAAACCTTGGTATAAATATCTTCTTTTAGATATCCCACTGCTCATGTACAAAATGAGAGTTGCTTTGTTCTCAAATATGCACTTCACTACAAACAGCAGCATACAACCCTTAGAATAAATGAAGAAAATGTGAAATACCTGAAATACGTAACTTGCCTTCTTGAATCTCCAAAGGGATACAGTGACTGTGGCTCTCACTGGAGCCTACTGGAGCTCCACCTCTTTATGGGCATGAAAACTGCTAACCTCTCAGATTTAACACTCCTGAGCTTTTTGCCTGCACCTTTTTGTTCATGTTGTTCTCTGTTACTGAACACTCTGGAAGCTGTAAGGCACCCTGCTCCAGATCGATGTAGCAAGAAAGGAGGAGGCACAGTATTCAGTTACATACAATAATTTCAGTAGTTTATCCTTTCAGTAGCTTGAATTAAACTGCAAATGAACCCCAAATGGCATACCCTTTACTCACCAATATATACATCTCCAGAGATGGTATAGATGAAGCTTGTCCATCCTGGAAAAGGACATTGTATTCTTAGTGTGAAACATATATATATATATATAAAACATACACACATACATACATTTTGTCTCTATTACATGTATAAGCATATAGAATGGTAACAAAAGAAAAGGTTGAGTATGAAATATTTTCTTTTCTTTTAGCTATGTGTTTTAATACTTTAGTTCTGTGAACTACTTATTATATATATTACATATATGCATACTTTTCTCCTCTGTCTCTCATATACATGCATACACAGCATATGCACAAATAAACATTTGTATACTTAAAGAACTTAGAGTGGAGGATCAATGGAACAGGATTGAAGATCCAGAAATGAACCCACACACCTATGGCCACTTGATCCTCGACAAAGAGGCTGAAAACATCCAATGGAAAAAAGATAGCCTTTTCAACAAATGCTGCTGGTTCAACTGGAGGTCAGCATGCAGAAGAATGCGAATTGATTCATCCTTGTCTCCTTGTACTAAGCTCAAATCCAAATGGATCAAGGACCTCCACATAAAGCCAGACACTCTGAAGCTAATAGAAAAGAAACTGGGGAAGACCCTTGAGGACATCGGTACAGGGAGAAAGTTTCTGAACAGAACACCAATAGCGTATGCTCTAAGAGCAAGAACTGACAAATGGGACCTCATAAAATTACAAAGTTTCTGTAAGGCAAAGGACACCATCAAGAGGACAAATCGGCAACCAACAAATTGGGAAAATATCTTCACCAATCCTACATCAGATAGAGGGCTAATATCCAATATATATAAAGAACTCAAGAAGTTAGACTCCAGAAAACCGAACAACCCTATTAAAAAATGGGGTACAGAATTAAACAAAGAATTCTCACCTGAAGAACTTCGGATGGCGGAGAAGCATCTTAAAAAATGCTCAACTTCATTAGTCATTAGGGAAATGCAAATCAAAACAACCCTAAGATTTCATCTTACACCAGTCAGAATGGCTAAAATTAAAAATTCAGGAGACAGCAGGTGTTGGAGAGAGTGTGGAGAAAGAGGAACACTCCTCCACTGCTGGTGGGGTTGCAAATTGGTACAACCACTCTGGAAAGCAGTCTGGCGGTTCCTCCGAAAACTGGGCACCTCACTTCCAGAAGATCCTGCTATACCACTCCTGGGCATATACCCAGAAGACTCCCCACCATGTAATAAGGATACATGCTCTACTATGTTCATAGCAGCCCTATTTATAATTGCCAGAAGCTGGAAAGAACCCAGGTATCCCTCAACAGAAGAGTGGATGCAAAAAATGTGGTATATCTACACAATGGAGTACTATTCAGCCATTAGAAACAATGAATTCATGAAATTCTTAGGCAAATGGATGGAGCTAGAGAATATCATACTAAGTGAGGTAACCCAGACTCAAAAGGTGAATCATGGTATGCACTCACTAATAAGTGGATATTAACCTAGAAAACTGGAATACCCAAAACATAATCCACACATCAAATGAGGTACAAGAAGAAAGGAGGAGTGGCCCCTGGTTCTGGAAAGACTCAGTGAAACAGTATTCGGCAAAACCAGAACGGGGAAGTGGGAAGGGGTGGGTGGGAGGACAGGGGAAGAGAAGGGGGCTTACGGGACTTTCGGGGAGTGGGGGGGCTAGAAAAGGGATATCATTTGAAATGTAAATAAATTATATCGAATAAAAAAATTTAAAAAAAAAAAAAGAACTTAGAGTCCTTGCTATTTAAAGGCCATCCAAAGTAGGTACTATACAGTTTCCTTTTTCAATACATCTGTTTGACAAAAGTTATAGTAACACATTCACTTTATTTCTAAGTGTGTGTGTGTGTGTGTGTGTGTGTGTGTGTGTTTACCAGGTACCGGAAGGGGACAACAGAACCTCTGGAGTTACAGGCATTTGTGATCTGGGTGCTGGGATCTGAACTATAGTCGTCCAAGAGCAATAAGTACTGTGAATGGTGGAGACACCCTCCAGCCTACAGATGGTTTGTTACAGTTCTGTCACCATGTTATAAGCTATAGCACTCCAGTCTATCAGTCTAGCTTCATGTTCAGTTTGCTGTACTTCCAAGTAGGCTGAAGTGTGAATGATGATACCAGTGAAGCTTGTTTGGTTTTTTTAGTTGAGTTCTAGTTTTCAGTGAACACATTCCAGTTTCTATTTATTCTAAAAAAGTGCATATATCAATAACGTGTGCCATGTCCTAGAGGGTTCTGGAGATTGACCTAACTGGGTCATCATGGGAATGAAATATATGGACAAAGAGATGGGATGAGCTAATCTCAATAGAAGCAGTCTCTGCAGGGAAGCAGTCTTCCATCTCTAGACTGGAAACAACCCAGGAGGTGGAAACTATTTTCTGCACAAACTCTTTATCATTTGCCCTTGACTCAGAAGGCTTTGCCATTCCTCGAAGCCTCACCCAAGGAAGGCTTTGCCGCTCGCATGCTGAGAGGCACTGAAGTCCTTGACATGGCTGTGCTCATGTCAACAATACCCATACAGTAAAGACTTTACTTGTTCTCTACAAGGGAAGATCTAAAGCTTTTGGTGATTAACAGGTTTCAGATGGCCTGTAAGATCCCTGGAATTGTCCGCAGAAGTTTTCAAAAAACAAAGGATACTCTGACTTGTGAAGGTGCACATGTGCACACCCTGGCTTTTCAAGGACCCTTGTTTCTTCCTAAAGGATGATACTATGACTCATGACGGAGGCCAGTGGTCAACCTCAGGTGTCCTTCCTCAGGATTCATCTACCTTGCTGCGATTGGCTCTCTCACTGGAACCTAGAACTAGCAGTGCTAAGACCTGGGTGGCTAGCCAGCAAGCCCCAGGGATCTGTGTGCCTCTGACTCCCCAGGATGACATTTCAAACACAAACCACTACTTTTGGCTTTTCCTGAGATAGTACAAGAGTGAATCTAAGCGACCTGAGAGCAATGTGGCCTTGTTCCCTTCCCTCATTTAGTGGTCCACCATTTTTATTGAATCTTTATTTTTGGTACATGCTGTGGGCACAGATAGACATATCAGGAGGGTGCTGTCACTGGTAGTCAAGTGGGACAATGGAAGGGTGGAAGGACCCTCACAGATGCTGAAAACACATGCCAATAATCTATTACTCCATTCTTGTGTGCACACCCTGGCTTTGTAAGGACCCTTGTTTCTTTCTAATGGATGATCATCCCTTCTATTCATGCTCAGCTCAGTTAAAAACCTCTACCCTACAATGAAACCCCTTTCCTCTCGGCTTTAAAAAGAAGGGTTTGGATTGGAAATGGTTAACATTTCTTCTGCTAAGTGCAGATGGCTTAAATTTCTTGTTTATCTTGAGAAAAAAAGTAACACGTTATTTTAAGAATACTAAAGCATGGGCCCTCTAAACTGTAAATCTTTCTGTAAATCTCATTTTTACCCCAACATAAGTGGTGAGCAATTTGGTATTTATACCTTGGGGACTTTTGCCTTTTATGTACTACTTTTGCTTCAAAAGTAGAAAAAATTCAGTGCTGTGTTTTCAAAAGCTGTCCAGATCAGAACACAGAGCAGTAGTACATCCTGTCATGAATGTGTTCTTGTTCAAGTTCTCAATCCTCTCTTCACACTTTTAAGGCAGCTGAAAGGTAGTTCTTTCAAAAAATGTGCCAACACCCCCATTGTCCTCAGTTGCTCGGCTGAGGTCTTTATGTTGGCTTTTTAAAAATTATCCCCATGGTATTTCTCCTTCAGTCCCTGCTTCATCCTCCAAACAGATCACTTGGGTCTGTTTCCCCACCCCCTCCCCGCCCCCCCCCCACCTCCCTGCTTCCTCCTTTAAACAGATCACTTGGGTCTGTTTCCCCACCCCCTCCCCGCCCCCTCACCCCCGCTATAAAAATCCATTCTGGCAAACCCCTGAAGGACAATGTGTGTGCTTCAATGAGCTGCCAAGTGAATGTTCTACGTGCATGTATCTGGTTTTGCTTCTCATTAAAGTAGTCTACTAGGTTACAGAGTGTTTTTGCTCAGTATTACACAATTCACGTTGCACAAAACATTAGAGCTAGCAGAACAGGAGCAGTCAAGCAATCTCCCCTTTATCGTCTTTGCAGCAAAATGTCTACCTATGTGTGCTATTAATCTTTGTTTCATTTATAGAGAGCACTATTTCTTAGGGCTGCCAAAAGGAAAATAGATGTCAAATAGTATAAATGAATGCATACTATATGTTTAAGAAGAAACATATTTTGTTCAAATTACTCTTTTGATAAAAGCAGGATTGCATCAGCCAAGGGTTCTCCTCTGGGCAATTTTGCTTTGGTTTGAATTTTCAAGACATGGTTTCTCTGTGTAGCCTTAGCTGTCCTGGATCTGCCTTTGTAGACCAGGCTGGCCTCAAACTCACAGAGATCCTCTTTTCTCTGCATTCCAAGCGCTGGGATTAAAGGTGTGAAGCACCACCACTGCCCTCCTTCCTCTGTGAAATGTTCAGGTCCATCTGTCCTTCCTTCCTTCCTTCAACTCTTCTCTCACTTTTGTGCCCTGCACTAAAAATTGATGCCACTCTCAAATTTTTGTCATTCTATCAGAAGTCATACAATTTCCCCCTTTACCCCCCCAAAAGAAAAAACCATGGTGGCCACTCTACTGTCTCTTTGCAGCTGGGAAGATCTTCCTTTGGGAAATGACAAATAAAATGTGCTGAGATGAAGATCATATTTTTCTTCTAGTCCCTGCAGACAGTTAAGTCAGCAACACATACAACTCCGATCTCCTTTCAGTCCTAACATAAAACAAATGTACAATGTGGGTTTTAAATATGTAAATCATTTTCTGTGGCATTCACTCTATTTCCAGGGAGGTTCTTAATTCTTAAAAAAATATCCCTAGTGAGAGATTCCTTAGCCTACATTCCTGGGCTTGAGCCAGACCATATTTCTCCTGATTCATTAGAAGCTCATAATTCCAGTGAATTTATAACTACTCTTATGCATGTATGTGGAGAAAGAAGTAGAAAAACATGGCCAGCTGACACACCAAATTCCTAACAGAAGTCAGCTTAGAGAGGGCCAAGGGGCTAAGAAGAGAACATACCTATCCCCACACTTGGGCTTACAATGTCCACCAGACTCCAAAGCAGCTCTGATCCCAGGAGCCTGCATGGAACATCTCAACTTCCTCAGGTAACTCCTCCTCTCTAGACCTGACACCTGGCCTTCTGGGATCAGAGGCAGAACTGCCTGGTCCTCTCCTACCCTCTTCTTCCAAACAAACTAATTTTAAAAAAAAAAGTTTGCTTTGAAATAATTTCAGGCAGTGGTGGCGCAGGAATTTAGTTCTAGCACTTGGGAGATAGAGGCAGGAGAGTTACTGTCTATTTTTGCTTAGGTTTCCCCAAAGCCAACACACTATCTGACAAGCTTTATTATTCTTTGGCTGTAAAATAGTATGTTCCTTTCAAACACCCCCCCCACCCCCCCCCCCCACTGAACACCTAGCACTTAGGAGATTTTTTTTAAACAAATTTTAGCTCACTTTTCTTTACATGCCTTTCCTTTCTACTTTGCTCAACATCTTTGCAGGTCAGCATTTCTATGAGGTTGTGTGCTGGGCCTAAAATGGACCCATGGAAGCCACAACACCAAACCTAAGTGCTCTCTGCTCTCCTCTTGGATTATAAAATACACTAAGCCAAGAGTTTCACGATCACTGTATCCACACCATAGTCAAGAATTCTGCATATTAGAACTGTCTCTCAAACATTGTATTCATGTATAAAACTGTCAAGAAAATAAAACAAAACAACTTACAATAGCATCAACAAGAACCTCATGGTACCTAGAATTGTGTTTTCCCCTGAATATTGTAATTTAGAATAGCTGACATTAAGCTATTCTACTGATCACATAGCAACTGACAGCTCACAATGAAACATAATGCAGAAATAAATAGTTAATGCCATTATAACTAAATTATAACGTATAATTAACATAAATGGCAAGAGGAAGAGAAGTCACTAAAGGACCATTAATTGGTTGGATATGAAACAAAATGGTGGGTGAAAATCACAGTGTGAGTGATACCGGGCTGGTCATTATCTCACCTCAACATTTACCTTCCTAATGGATCTTGAACAACTTATAAAATCTCTCTGTCCCTCATTTTCCTCACTGAAAAAAATGGGATAATCATCCTGGCTCACTCGATTAGGAGGCTTATAAGGTTTATACAGGAAGAGCTTTAGAAAACCAAGCAGAGCCAGATGGATCTTTGTGAGTTCCAGGCCAGCCTGGTTTGCATAGTAATTTCCAGAACAGCCAGGACTATATTATAAGACTCTGCCACCAAAATTGTTCCATTTAAATCATTAAAATACAGTGTGAAGTACGAATGTATTAAGTACTAGATCTAGTCATTCTGCAATCTATACTTTAAAACATCGTGTTTCACAGGAAGTGATACTAGTTTACTGGTCAATTGAAAATAATTTCAAAAAGTGGGCTGCGGGATGTGGCTCCATGATAGAATAGGCCTATGTCTCTGGATTTCAACCCTACCACCACAAAGAAAAAAAAATGCAAAGAAAACTAACTGCAGAAAAGTAAAACAACAAAACACCCCGTAATGTTGAAAACATTTCCATGAAATTGGGTCGGGTAATAAAGATTAAAGAAATGACAGAATGTACCAACCATAAAAGAACAGATTAAGAACTTAATGATGATGTTTATTTATTACAAGATAGGAATAGCACAAAAAAGTGAGGTGTAAAAGGAGAAGATATTTGTAATGCAAATAAGTGACAATGACTTGAACTTGGAACAGACAGAGTTGTTATAAAGCAATATGAAAAACAGATACAGCTCACCCAAATTAAAATTAAAACAATAGAAAATATTTTGCTGCATAAGCTTATATTTCTGCCTCTGGTTCATGTTCATCAGTGCTTGGAAGACTAATTGGTTTATATGAATAACTGTTAAATGGATGCTGCCATTATGAGGGAAGGTATGATCAAGTACTCTAATGCTCTACTCCTAAGCACTTTGCCAGGCTCTATACTTAGTAACAGTATACTAGAATACTTAATTCACTTCAATTAACAATCACAATTGCTGGGCCGTGGTGGTGCACGCCTGTAATCCCAGCACTCTGGGAGGCAGAGGCAGGTAGATTTCTGAGTTCGAGGCCAGCCTTGTCTACAGAGTGAGTTCCAGGACATCCAGGGTTATACAGAGAAATCCTGTCTCGAACCCCCCCCCCCAAAAAAAATACAATTACAGGAATGACCACAGGCCAAATTGAGTATTTGATATAGTGAGTAAAAATTTTACTTTATCTTTAATAACCCCTCAATATACAATTCTACATGTGTTATTCATATTTGGGGGCCCCTTGTTAACAGCAGAGACACTGTAGGAAGACAAACACGAGTCAGTCTGAGAGACCCTTGTGTGTTTTGCTAGGTTTTTTTCAAATCGTTAAAGAATATCACAATGAGCTGGGGATGTGGTTCAGTGCTAAAGCATTTGTCTGTCATGCATGATATCCTGAGTTCCAGCCTCAGTATGGAAAATAGGTCATAAATTAGAGTGGAGGAAATCATTACTCATTTTTGAGCCACTGGCCATTTAAAAACTGGCTTATACTTTGCACAGAAACAGAAGTTGTGTTCTGGTTTTTCTAATTTCATTTCTGTTGCTGTACTAAAAACAATCTGGCAAAAAGCAGTCTGGGAAAGAAAGGGTATATATGGCTTAGAGTTACAGGTTAGAGTCCATCATTTCAGGGAAGTTACAAAGGCAGGAATTTAAAACCCTAGTTGCATCACCCTCACAGTCAAGACCAGAAACAAACAAAAAGGCATACGCTGCCTGCCTACCTGCCTGCCTGCTTGCTTGCTCTGAGCTGGCTTTCTTCATTCTTACAAAGCACACAGTCCAGCCCATGAAATGGTGCTGCTCACATTCAGGATAGGTCTATTCACTTCAATTAACAATCAAGGCAATCCCTCATAGACATGCTCACAGACAATCCGATCTAAATAATTTATCATTGATATGCTCTTGCCAGGTGATTTCAGGTCGTGGCAAGTTGACAGCTAAAGCAAACCAGCACAATGGTGAACTCTAAGATGATCCCATGATTCCTGCCTCCTGGTGTTGTCATATTAATAATAAAAATCCAAACCCACATTTCTGAGTGTGACCTGCACCTAGTGGCTTACTTAAGGTGAGTACAAAAAAAAAATAAGAGGGTATGGCTTTTGAGATTGTATGGCTTTCTCCTTTGCTCCCCCACATGCATGCTTTGATGAAACCAAAGGCCATGCGAGCCATCCTATGGAGAGGCTCAAGTAGCATGGAACAAGGAACAGTCTTGAACCACTGAAGCCTGCCAACTATCACATGATCATGAGTTTGCAAGAGTCTCCTTCCCATCACAGCTGACAACAAGGATGTTGGCTGATACCTGCGTTACAGCTTTGTAATAGTGCCTAGGCCAGAGAACACAGCCATGGTTATGAGATTATACAAATAGATTTAAAAGCACTAAGTTCCAGATTGATTTGTCATACAGCCACATAGGTAACTGGGCCTACATGTAGGACAGGAGCCTACAAATGAAATAAGTCATACAAAAGGTAAGTGATTTAAGCATGTTATTGGGGCCAGAAAATCATGCATTCCTTCATGGCCAGGCAAGATAGGGGCTGTGACTTGTTAGACAGTGTTGTTCAACATGAGAACAGATAGCTACAAAAGGAAGAGGTATCTTCTCTCAACATATATAATTTGTTCATGAGTGTTTAAGCATATTTCACATACATAGGTAACTTGTATAATAAAATTCACCTAAAGATAAACTATATAGTTTGGTATTAATCTTTAGTATTTCTAGTATGACTTTCAACATTACAATTCCATATATATATATATATATATATATATATATATATATATATATATATATATGAGTGTGTGTGTGTGTGTACTATATAAATATGATATATATTGAATTATTGAGGACTTGGGGTAGAAAATACCTGATTTTTCTTTCTCAACAACTTATTGCGTATGCTTTCATCATCGGTGTCATCATCATCTTTACTCTCATAATTATCAAGCACTATAAAACAGCAGAATGCTGTAATCAAATGTTTCTGTGCCACGAACCTTAGTTATCCTTTGGAAAAATGGAATGTGCTCTTATTAAATAAAAGGACATATTAGGAAATGCTATGAGAAAAGTTTTATTTATTTATTTATTTATTTATTTATAAAGGCAGGTTTATTGGGATGCTGCTCTCAAGCAATCAAATTTATTGGCCCCAAGGACTGAGTCCAGGGAAGTTGCCATTGGGAAGGGGGGAGGGGAGGGAGAGAAAAAGAGAAGGGGAGCACACAGAGAGAGGAGGAGCAGTAAGTTTTAACAGCAGCAAATTTACAACAGTAAAATGTATAGTAATGTATTAGTTACATTAAAAATTTACCTGAAGGCATCCTAATGTGATTTATTAGTACACAATATTGAAATCCACTTTTACATCTGAATGGCAAAGAACTGGCTCTTTTCCTTTCCCTTCCCATCCAAGTCAAATACAGAAGCTGATGTGTACTGACATTGTTTTAGATGCTATATTAGCTTCCCATTGTTACTGCAAGAATCATGCTAACATTACTCTGCTTCTAAGTCATAGCTCCTCTTTCTCTGACTGTCCTGATGACAACATGCCCACCTGGATTATCTAGGCTAATCATTCACCATTAGTTGGTTTCTATATCTGTAGCAATACTAAGGCAATCTGATTTTAAAAAACAAAATTAACTTTGGCTCATGATTTAGAAAAATGTTTCTCAACCTGTAGATTGTGACCCCTTTGGCGCACCTCTAGCTCCAAAAATATTTGCATTGTGATTCATAGCCTAGCAAAATTACAGTTAAAAAGTAGCAATGAAAATAATTTTATGGTTGGGGGGGTCGCCATAACATGAGGAACTGAATTAAAGGGTTGCAGCATTAGTAAGGTGGAGAACTACTTGTTTAGAGATCTTAGTCCATGGCCACCTTAGGCCATGTCCCTCCTGGGCTTATATGAGGTAGTAAAACATGGTGAACATGAATGGGAGAGGAAGCATCTCACTTCATAGCAGCCAAAACTGAAAATACATAAAAAGAAAGAAGGCCTCAGTACCTCCCTCAAGGGAACATCCCCAAAGACCTAACCTCCCTTAGGTATATCCTTCCAGAGTTGCCTCCAAAGCACCATAGTGTAAGTACCAAGCCTTCAATACATAGATCCAAACCATAGAACCCTCCCTACTTGCCAAGTGCCCCCCCCCCTTTTAGACAAAGTCTCAAGTAGTTCAGGTTGACTATGTAGTGAGATTCCCTTGAACTCCTGATCCCTTATCTTCTGTGATGAGATCCCTGATCTCTTCTGTGTCTACCTCCTCACTATTGTGATTACATGTCTACATGAAATACACATGACACTTCTCTTTCTCTGGTCATTTTGAGACAAGGTCTCACGTAGCCTAGAGTAGCTTCAAATTTTCTATATAGCAAAGGATGATTTTACCTTGCCTAAGCTTCCCGGGGTCTGGGATTATATGCAAGCTCCACCATACATAGCTGCAAAGGCCCGTTTGCCATGTAGCACAGCTTTAGGGCCTGGGGATTAGTACATGGACAACCCGAGGGAAAGAGGACATTATTCCAGAGCAGTATACTCTATGTTGTCTGAAGGTAGTTTTGTTATCAATTTATCAACACCATAAAGAAAAGTTTTAAGAGAAAGAAAAGGTTCACTGAATGGAAAATGTCCCACACCATAACAGTTTTCTATTATGAACACTCTAATCCATGCTATAAAGTATCTAGGAGCAGAGGTGCTGTCTAGAAAGATAGAGAAAATAAACAAAGTGGCTGTGGAAGGTCAAATGTTGATATCAGTTAGTACACAAAGGGGACCTGAAGAGCAGAAAAAAAGATATTTTCCTAGAAATCTGAACTTATGTCCCTCATGATGAATGATAATAGTGTCGAAACATCAGTTTACAGGAAGAAAAATCAGATTGCCTTTTGAGAGATGTTAAAAGTCACCGTGCAAAAAGGAGACCCTATGCCTTCTTACTTTTAGCCAAGAGCTAATGAGAAAAATGTGTGGCCAGTGCAAAAGAAATCTGGTACTGTCAGAAACTCGACAAATTAGATTCTTTGTAAATGATGCATCATCAGGCTCAATTCCTGATATCAACTGTCTTCCAAATCCCCACTGCAAGGAACATCTGTTTTCTGCAAGATTAGCAAAACCCAACGGAAACGTGCCTAGCCCAAAGGCAAGAAAGAGATGGTAAAAAATGATCCTAATACTATTTATGGGAAAGAATTCAGATAAAACTTGATAGGGTTCAGGAAGAATGTATCCAGGCCCTACTTAATTGTTTTTCCCTTGGGACACAGGCATTTTCCTGGTATCAGAGATGGGATGGTAGCAATGTGTGCTTTCATTTGATCCAATTAGTCCAGAAGTGACACAACCAAGTCAACATTAAATTTGACTGGTTATGCCAGAAGCCAAACACCACTGAGATATCCATGTCAACATTGCTTTACCATGAGTAACACCATCGAATATGATAAACTAAACATGTCTGGGACACAGCCAATGGACCACACATTTCAAGGAATATTTGATGCAACAAAGCATCCAAACAAAATGAATTTAGACAGTTCTTGGAGCTGCGATGGAATTTGACCTAGGAAAAAGAGAGAACGGGTGACCTTGACTGAAATAACTTTACAATAAAATACAAACTGCCTAAGTTGATGCCTAGTATGTCTGAATATAAACAGCCAATATCGTGGAAACTGCAAATAAATAAGTGGTTTAAAATCATCAATTAACTGTATTTCAGACAGAGGACAGGAAAAGGGTCAAACTTTAGGACTTGTCACTTATTCTATGCATTTACACGCAGTCTTTGCTAACTGAAACATAGTTAAACACAAAGTTCCTAGAAGGTCATGCAGATATTGGGAATCTGCATTCCCAAAAAAGCAGCTGATTGGGCTTTCATTTGGTTGTTTTTCCTGACATGGCTACCAAATTCCAGAACCCATCATACCTTTAGGAATGGGCTGGGAGTGCTTTGCTCCTTGGTCCAGCTTGAAGTCCAGATATAAGGTTGGTGTGCGAGTGTAAACCTTCGACTGGAAAAAAAAAGGGGGGGAAACCATCAAAAGTTTTCTATGAATAAGTTTCTTTTTAAGAATATTTATTGTGTATATATGGTGTGTGTGTGTGTGTGTGTGTGTGTGCATGTGTGTGTGTGTGCGTGCGTGTGTGTGTGTGTGTGTGTGCGTGTGTGTGTGTGCATGCACGTGTGTGTATGTGTGTGTGTGTACATGTTTGTATGTGAGGGCATGTGTTGCCAAAGCACGTGAGAGGACAACCCACTGGTCCTTATGTTCTGCCTTCCTTAAGACAGAATCTCTGTTCGCTGATGCTCTGTTTATTCCAGGCTAGCCGGCCCTCAAGCTTCCAGAGACTGTCTGGTGTTCACTTCACCATCTTACCACAGGAATGCTGGGATGGTTGACATGCGCCACTGTGTCTGGCTTTTATCTAGATTCCAGGGATTTAAGGACAAGTTGCTAGGCATACATGGCAAGTGTTTTCACCTACTGGGTCATCTCTTTGGTCCCAGGATAAGACTCCTTCCTTCAGCTCAGCCTTTCTGTAGTAGGCCTGGGCCCATTACATCTTTGCTTCCTCCTGGTTTTACAATATTATCAGGAAGCTAATTTCTATAAGGTATTTATCTCCCTATAGCTCCAAGGGCACTACATTAGGGTTTTGATTGGCACATAATTATTCAAATTTTGTCAAGTTTAGCCTTATACCTGATATGGAAAGTCATCTTATACCTAACTACATGTGTATTACACAGGGCCTGAGACAGCCATTTCCACATTGAAATTCAAATAAGGAACTTGCATATTACTTTTTTCCTCATTTGGACGTTTTGCAGGGGAAAAAATGCTGGCTGCCTGCTGGCTTTACAAAATCTGGACCCCCAAAGTAAGACAAACTTCATCAGGTCTTCCAGTATAAACCATGGTTTTGATTTCATCAATAGCTCAGCAGAGGTGGTAATTCAATATGTCATCCTGAATTTCTTGCAGTGCAGATGAAAATCTAAAGGATTAACACTTGCTGCAAACTTTACTATGTCTCATTGCTTGCACAAATGCCCAGTGATTATTCAATTTTGGTTGTTTTTTTTAATTTAAAAATGTACATGAAAATGAAAAAAAAAAACACAGAATGCCAAGCTTGGAGAAAACATGGAATGACTGACAGCCTTCATACATGGCTGCAGGGACTGCAATTTAGTGCAAACACTTAGAACAAATATGGCTGATATGTGATGCAGATAAACACGTAACTTTTGACCCAATAATCCCACTTCTGAGTGTATTTCCAGCAGAAATGTCCACCAGAAGACACATAGAGGAAGCTTAACAGCCCCAATCTGGAAATAACAACATCAGGATTATTTCCCCCAACATGTAATAATAGAGTAGACAACCGGATGACAATGTAATTTAACAGTGAACTGGTAGGGACAAAAAATAAACCTAACTTATGCAACAACTCAGAGGCACCGAGGAAAGATGAAATTAAGCAAATCAAGGCAGATTTCATACTTATAAAGTTCAGAACAAAGCAAAATTAACTGAGAAGTAGTTGAGAAGGTTAACTGGTAGGCTACACGAAAGAGCTCCACAAAGGAAAAAAATCAACAAGAAGACCGCAGGGGAATTGTAATGTTCTGCTGTTTGGTCTGGCTGCTTATTTCATGGATTCCCCCTCCCCCCATGTCGTATTCTCAATTTGTGTATTTTTCTATATATAAATCGCATATTCATAAAAACCTCATATGAAAGCCACACATGTAACTTGAAACTAGACATGAAGGAAGAATCTAGAGTCCAGGATTACTACCTTTGATAAGGACATGATTTTGGAGATTTTGAAATCTGTATATGAATATTTCTGCTGTTTTCAACATTGACTTTTCAGAACCCAATCTACAGTGGCTGCCATACAGCAGGTATTTTAATAGACATTGAAATATGTTTCACAATGAAAAAATTCCAAGTGTAACCCTGCATTCATTGACACCCTACATAAAATATTCATTAATATATTTATAGTATATTTATATTTATATTATATGTTTATTAATATATTTTATATATGTAGTCCCCGTGCCTGTCTTCAGGACAAGAGCATTTGGTATGGTCAAAGAATATGTCTTTGTATTAAATTAGAATTATGAATCATGAGGACAAACAAAGGATTTTTTTCCCTCTATGGATGTCTCCTATAGCAGTAGTCTTAGGTTTTTGGATGTTCTGGTTTCACATGGTGTGAAAGACCAAGCTGCATTTATTCAGTTTCAAAGAGTAGAACAACACCCCCCTACACACACCTAAATGAAACCAGAGAGCCCCAAGACATCAAGTGCAACTTGAAGCTAAAGATTTACAACCACTCTGCAGAGTTTGACATACACATGAAACAAATGCAGGACACGAGGGACATGAGATCTGGTTGTCTAGGGTCATTAGGTGTGTAAGGCACCATCTGGAAAGAGACTGTTTACATCCAAAGATGCTGTCTAAAGTTACCTCTTAAAAGATCAATAGTGAACTTCACATAGTCTCAGATGACGCCTCTATTCAGACAGCACTGAACTCTTTCAAGAGTTCCTAGTTCTGCTTAAGTATCTTTTTTATCCTTATTTCCCTTGGTCTTTTTAAATATATAACACCCCATTCCAAAAGTCAGTGACAAAGTCAATAGGTCGACCTTTAAACTATCTTAGATGTTCAAAGGCCCAAGCAAACAGCATCTCTTTTTTTTTTTTAATTTTCTATATTCTTTGTTTACATTCCAAATGATTTTCCCTTTCCCGGATCCCCCCCTCCCCATATGTCCCATAAACCTTCTTCTTTCCACCCATTCTCCAATCACCTCCCTCCTTTTTCTCTGTCCTGGTACTCCCCTCCAATGTTAGATCAAGCCTTTCCAGGATCAGGGCCCTCTCCTTACTTCTTCATGGGAGTCATTTGTTATGCTAATTGTGTCTTGGGCATTCAGAGCTTCTGGGCTAATTAATATTCACTTATCTCAGTTTAAGTATCTTATCTGCCTCAGGAACAGAGTCAGTGGCCTTACTGAACCTACAACAAAGATATTAACCCCAAGATGCTTGACTTAATTTTCACTAGCATGCTCCCAGAATGCAGGCATCTCGAGTTGGAAGGCAGGACTATTGTTTAGTATATTGTTATGCCCTGGTCATTAGCAAAGGACCCATCTTCTTTTGCGTTGAATGCAGTCATCAAAGGATCTTGCGGGAGGCTTGGCTGGAGTTTAAGTCTATTCAGGGCTTGAAGCTCTCCACTAGAAAATGAAAATGCTTCTCCACAGTGTAACTTTTCAATTGCCCTTGTGATTTCTGAGAGTAGGGCTGCAGAGTGGAAAGAATGCGGCTGGGATGAGGACGAGCACTAGAGGTGTGGCCCGCCATCGGCTAACTGGCTCCATTCTCAGCCTCCAGTTTGCACTTTAGCTTTGCCCTCCTGGCTGTCTTCTTTTTTCCTGCCTCCAGAACATGATCCATTCTCTAAGAGAACCTCTCTAAGTAATTTCCCTCTCTAAGATGCAACCACATGTACATCACACACCACACACACACACACACATTTTGTATTCATTATATGGATTCATTTGACAAATTTGAATAGGAACCAAGGAGAGGCTTTATGAAGCCATACAAATCCTATTGCAGTAACAAAGGGGACTTAATGAAAATGTCTTATTCATTTTAAATGTGCTTTTTGGCAAGACTAAAATACAATTTCCATTCTAAAATCCCTTTGTATTGAAAATTGTATTAAAGACATCAATATAACACACCACGAACAATCAACTGCCTAAATGCATATTTTTATTCTTTTATTTCCATGAATGTATGTAGGTACATGTAACTTCAATTTTTTAAGCTTTATTTTTAATGGTGGTTCTTAACACTTTAACCTCCCTCCTAGCCCACCACCCACCAGAGGTATTGGGAAAGAAATGATACGAGGGAAAGTGGACATGTTTATAAAGGTTCTTTGAAGCAAACCCAATCTCTGTTGTCTCAACATCAGCAGTTCAGTTCACAGGTTAGCAGCAGTAGCTCAAACACTTCATGAATACATCAGCAGTCCAGTTCATCAGAGTGTTAGCAACAGTGGTGACATGATCTAGCAGAGGTGGCTAGGCCTCAGCCTCAACACAAGTTAGCAGGAGGGATCAAGGAGGAAGACCAGGAATAGTTCCTGGATATATCTCTCTCAGTGGAGTGAAGATCAGACAGATCAACAAGAGTTACACAGCTAGCTCTACCAGAAAGCCAAGCTTGGTCTCCATCACTGTCCATCAAGTCCTATTTATAGCTCTCAAAACATCACATGTCCTCCAGCACATGCATCTGTCTCAGCCTCAGCACATGCATCTGTCTCAGCTGACATCACTCTGCCAATCAGCCTGAGTCCGAGGAAACAGCAAGAAACTGCAGTGTACCAATGGAAGTTTTGGGTGCATTTCTTTCTACAGAATCCTGACAAATAGACCTCAACTATACAATGTAAGGCAGACCAATACATGCGTGTTGTTAGCAAAAAAACTTTCATCAAATGTCCTTTCACAGTTTGCTTTAGCAGAACATCCTTTCTCCCGTGTCTGCTTCAGCTAAATATTCCTTCATGAGTCTGCCTCAGCTTTTCACCTGTGTCCACTTCAGGAAAGCACCCCTTCACATGGTTGCTCCAGTAAAGCACCATCCAACCGATTTTCCAAAGAACCCTTAAATTTCCATTTCAGTACACACACACATAATACAGGTTTTATTTGTTTTTGTTTGAAAAGCAAGCAGATTTTGATTTCTTTTAATGTCTCATCTAGGAACTCAGTTGAAATAGCAGATATAAATTGTGTTTATTCAACTCCAATGCCAATCTCAAATATACTTTGAGAAACATTGGATTTACTACTTTTATTGCACACCAATAGGCACATTGTATCCTTATGTTCTGTTTTTGTGTATTTTTATATACAATATTAAAGTCTGAATAGTTACTGAAAATAATAGCTTATATATATATTTTCTCTTTCTCATTAAAATGAAACTGTTCATTGGCTATGTGTCTATGATAAACTGGAACAATAATCCCTCAACAAATTTCAGTATTGACATACAAAATGAACTTAAATTACAGCAATGAAATTATTTTCTCTTACCTCTTTTTCTGGTTGTTGAGTTTTTGTTTGTTTGTTTGTTTTTGGTTTCAATTACCAGTGCACATGAAGGAACAGAATTCCAAAGCTATTTTTCCTCCTCCTTTCTTTCTATGTCATAATTCTCGATTGAAAATGTTTGTGAAATGCTCAAAAGTGTTTTAAGCTTGTATTACTTAAAATCTTATTGTTTGGGAGTTATGCAATCAAGTTGCAAGAACATAAGCAATGTATCCTAAGAGATTAAGGGTACATTTTCCTAACCTACAAAAGGGGCACTGCCAATTCAGTGGTAGGGACTGGTCTCTATTTCTCTATAAACAAGTCAGCATTAAACCCCTAATGAGTCTCAGGCAACACTCCTATAATGATCTCTAAATATTCAAGACAAAATAAGGCCTATTAAACCACTTCCTTCCAAAATCCAACTACTTTCCTTTCTTCAAAGCCTTCCCATTACCCTGGCTTTTGGTATCATACCCTAGCCAGGCTGGCTTCCTTCCTCTGCTTTTATTTATAAATCTGACCTTAATTAGGAGATGGAAATTACTCCCATATGGAACCCATATGCTTAAAAACATTTTCCCAGGACAGAGAGAGTGCTGCTCTCTGTGACTGTGGCAACATTAAGTATCTTCCATTTTACAGATGAAGGCTGTCTGGTTATAATCTTGAGGGTTGCTGTGTGCCACTGAAACAAGTGTCTGAGGTCTAGTGTCACAGGAGAATGCTGTATAAATGCACTCACATTTCTTTCAGGAGCTACTTTGTGAGGGTTTTTTAAAGTATCAACTTTATCAATTGACTATAATAGCTCAAGTAAGTGATTAGTCTAAGGAGCTCCTTAGGGAATAGTAATCCCCAGTACTCTCTAAGAGAAGCAAGCAGAGTTGTTAGTGTCTAAGCTCTCATTATCCTATTGGGCCACCCTCCGAGTGTTGCCTATTATGTTTTGTGGGTGGTGTGGGGGGTGTATACTGTTGCAAGCTTATGATGAATATTATTGTAAACCTCTAACCACATTTCTGGCTGTTTCCCTTGTGGGTGAAATTAAGAGTCTCTAGGTCTAGACACCACAGCCAAAAGCAAATTTGTTAACATAACTGTTTGGTTAGACATTGTTTTTTTTTTCCCCTCTGAAAATATACACAGCTAGTCAGTGTCTTCTCTCAGCTCTATAATTTTGCTGCACTTCAGAGCAGGTTTGAAACACCACAGTTTTTACATCTAATCTGTTGTTACAAGGTTATATATTCTAACCAATTCCCTATTTGGACATTTATATATTCCCCTTATTATAAACACAAGGGAGAATAATTCATTGCTAATGAGGAAAAACCTAAAAACAAACTAACCTGCTTAAAACTTTTAAAAAGTGTGTATGTGGTTGTGTAAGAGTAATAGAAAAGAACAAGATTAAAGACAATGTCTCTGTAGTACATATATTTGTTTATTTACTGGGGCAAAACATCATTACATTAATTTCTTACAGTAAATGGCTTGCTTTCAACTAAATTATCTTTTATCAAGTCACGTGGGGAAGCACCTGTAAGAACAGTGCCCATCTCATTAAAACACTGACCATCTTAGCTCTCAATTTAAGAAGCAGAAGTTGGTATTACCATACTTTTTCAATTTGACACTTAGTTTGCATAATATTATCAATTTAACAAAGAATACTAAATATTGTTATAATAATAATAATAATATATTGAACATATACTCTCTATATGTATACATACATATATTTTCATCACTTAAGTACCAGGCATTGAATAAGGGACTTATTATATGTGAGTTAGGCCACTTGGCCTTCCCTTTAAAAAAAAAAAAAGACTTTTTGTGATTTTTAAATTTTACTTTGCATATTTTTTGCCTCTACATATGTATGTGCACCACATGTATACCTCATATCCAAACAGGCCAGAGGAGAGCACTGTCCTGGAACTGGAATTAGAGATGATTGCAAACAACCATGTAGGTGCTGGGTATCAACCCGGGTCTTCTGAAAGCAGCCAGTGCTTTGAACTGCTAAGAGATCTCTCCAGCCCCATATTTCCCTTTTAAGAAACTGTGTACTCATTAGCATATTGCTCTTTTCTGGCTACCTATTAATCCCTTCTTGAAAAAAAAGATGGAGGGCCAAAAACCTTCTATCTCTTTCCTTTTTTACCTCTCTTCTCTCATTGGTGCCAAGGCTTAAACTCAGCCTTATACACACTAGGCCAGCCCTATAGCATAAAGCTATATCCTCAGCTAACAATCTGTAATATATTTCAGTCATTACATTTCTATGTACACTTGGCTCAATCTTTCTCTGCTGGCAACATGGGAATGGCTCAGTGGGGAAACCCAGGTGTGTATCAACTGGCTCAGGGCCTCCATCTAACAGAAAATCATTTAACACGCAAGGAGCTCCTAGAGTCCTGTAGTACATGTCTCTTGTGGCTGTCCAAGCTCCTCAGTTTCCTCTCCATGCCTCCATGTGGAAAGCCATGCCTTCCAAGGCGTGAAGAACTGAAAAGTAGATTTTCCACTTATTTATAACAAACTCCCAACTTGTCGTTTAAATAGATCAACGATCTATAACAAAAACGATATCTTCTATCTCCAACCGAAAGCACTCTAATTTTCTGAATTCTTGATTATATCAAACAACCTCAGATCAGGAGCAGGATACATTAATTTCCATCCTCACTGTCAAAATACTATGGGGAAGACTAAAACCCTGTAATCTTATTTTGAGGACTACTTGAAGCACTACATAGAGAGAAGACTAGGAACTCTTAGACTATGTGCCAATGCCTCTGTGCAGTGTGGGAGTTGGGGAGGGCCAGAAAGCAGTGTGACCTCTATGGACAATAAAAGATGCAGACAGGCTTGAGCATTGAGCTTCCTAACTGTCTGAGAATTTTGGACACAGTGAAATTATCCTTTGGTGTAGTTTCCATAGAATCATCTTCCAAGCAGCCCTTTAATTAACAGTAATACTCTATTTCCTTTCCCCCACTTTTGTTTATGGGAGAGGGATCGAGAAGAGGAGGACTAAAGGGGATGAGAATGAAGATCTGATGAAACTCAGAGACCTGAAAGTTAACTGGGAACAGGGTCACAGTGAAATTGGAGTTTTATTTCTTCACCCTTCCAGTGTGTATCCTTACCATAAGGATGCAGATGTCCCACCATCTTGGAAATTTAATCCAAGACAAAGAGAAAAACTCCATTTTCTGAAAAAAATAATATGTATCCCAATAAAAGTAACAGTATAAAGAGACCACAAACAGCCTCTACATCTGCTAACAAGGAACCTTCCTATTCTGTGTCTCTAGTCCAGAGGCAATAAGTTCCAAAATTGAGTCAGCAAGTCTATTACACAATGCTAAAATATTCCTTACGGGGCATTATGATATTTTTAATCTGTATTGGCTCCATTTGGTATTTGCTAAAATATTTTAAGAGTTCTTGCAAGAAAGTGCATCAAGATCTAACATGAGAAACTATTTGGCAAAGATAAGATTTCACTGAGCTCTGGAAACTAATACCTCTATGTAGATAAGATCCCTCATTGTATGATAAAGAGGAACTGCATCAGGGACAAGCCGCCTCCTCTGTGATTGTTTGCAGGACATTTGGACATAGACAGAACTGGATACATGTGCAGAGATCTGATGAAAGGTACCATTTTGATATGAGAAGGATTTTAAAGTTTTAAGCTTTGTTACATGAAAATCGGTTAAAAGTAGAGCCATTCCCAACCAATTCAAGCAAAAGAGTTGACAGACATGACGCAGATAGAGTAAGATTCACATGAAATGAAGCAAAATTCGGGAACCTTGGTATGAAGTCAAGGCCTTTTGCAAAGAGCTGTGTGATTATGGGGAATGCTTTGTGCCTCATTGGATTAAAGCTTTGTCATCCACAGAGTAATGAAGTTTGAGAACTGGGTTTATTTCTGCCTGGCATTTGGATTCAAATTAAAAGGTCATAAGAAGATGGAAGAATAGGACTTGGCTAGCTTTGAGGAGCATCAAACTGGGTCAGGAATTTTAGACCTGCTGCCATGAGAAGTTCATTCCAATTCTCTAACGGTCTATTACAACAATGTGGAAGCTGAATGAATGGGCATGTTCCTATTCAGCTATCATACAAACGGGGCAGCAGTGGCCCCCTGTACATTAGGCTAAATAACATCCTGTGTTGTTTACCCCTCTACAGCAAGCTAAGACCATTAGCCCAATACACACTGGTGCCAAACCCAAATTCTGAAATGTCAAACAGCTTTAAAGCATTTTCGGCCATCTGGAACCTACCTACTTAATATGCTATGCAGCACAGCTATCCTCAGGATCTTCTGGCCAAAGTGCACCCAACAACTGCTAGCCAGTAGCAAGACCAACCCTGTACCCATAGCTCTAAAAGTCCCAAACTGCTGTAAAACTTCACATCCAGATGCTCTGCCTAAATGGACATCGCTTGGCCACCTAAGTCCTCTTACAGCTTTTCATCACTTATTCAGGAATTCTCTTTTTCTATTTTTTCATGCCACTGTCCCTGGAAGGTTTTCAGCCGGAAGGAGTTTCCTCCTCACACAACCCTGCCCAAGCACTTCTCAAATTTATTCTCTGTGTTGCTAACGATCATGAAGATGACTCTCTCCCTTGACCTCCCCAACCTTTCCACACCAACCCATTCAAAATGAAATAACCATTTCAATCACTTCCAAAACTATCAAATATATAGTGGAAATTTTCTGTCATCCATCAACATTTCACAGGAACTGAAAAATACTTACCAAATATGTTGAATAGATGGAACCTGTGGAAGAGGTCAGTACTTATTTCTAGATCAGGGTGGGGAGCTGCTCATGAATTCTCAATCAAGGAGGAAGTGGTTGGCCACTTAACACAGATCCACACAGGTAAATTTTTTTCTATGAGCCCTTCAACATTCATCTCGCCTCCTAGGTTATCTTTAAAGTTTCCACAGCAGCTGGGGTGTGCACTTAGCTGAAAATCTGATTGGGATTGGGGTATGCTGAACAGTAGGGACCCATTGTAAGCTCATGGTCAGTCTCTCAAACAAGGCCATACAGTTTGTACAGTTCAAATTCACATTCTATTATCCACTACATAAGCAACCCTGGGCAGGTTGTTAACCTGTCAGTAACCCTCCTGGTCATGTGGACAGAGTATGAGTGAACCCAAGGTGTAGCTCAGCTGGGTCTCTCAGCTTCAGTACTTCTGGGCCCTTGGTTGCTGCCACTGCTGTGCTGCCACTATTGCCATCCACTCATATGGTGCCCCCCTCGTGACCACTAAGTTCTGATAACCTCAACTGCCCTTGCAGTGGTGGAAGCCACAGCAGCTCCTTGACCTGACTAACCTACGGAGGTTCTGAATCCCTTCACTCCAAGATTTAGGAGAAGGGCTAAAGCACAAAGTGTGGTTTGTAGTCTCTTCAGAAGCTACCAAATGGGGCTAGGGGATGAAGATCAGAAGAGAAAAGTATCTCCATTCCACAAGCAGGCTGATCATTAACAGAAAGAGGTTGAAAAGTGTGAAAAAACAGTTAAATTTTTTGTTCTCACACTTTTAGAAAGTTCTGAGACACTGTTTTTAAATAGGCATTTTACACAGCTGTCTGTCTTACTTCCTTTCTTTGTTGCATATACTTACTGCCCTGTAAGTGTGTATTGGTTAGTTTTGTTTCATTTAGTTTTGTTGTCAATTTGATACAAATGAAAGTCATGTAAGTCAACCATTGAACTGAGCACAGGGTCCTCAATAGAGGAGCTAGAGAAAGGAGCCAAGGAGCTGAAGGGGCTTACAGCCCCACAGTAAGAACAATATGAACCAACCAGTACCCCCAGAGCTATAATAGATTGGCCAGTACCCCCCAGGGACTAAACCACCAACTAAAGAGTACACATGGAGGGACCCATGGCTCCAGCTGCATATGTAGCAGAGCATGGCCTTGTCGGACATCAATGAGAGGAGAGGCCCTTGGTCCTGAGAAGGCTTGATGCCCCAGTGTAGGGGACTGCCAGGACAGGGAAGCGGAATTGGGTGAGTTGGTGAGCAGGGGGGAGGGTGGATCTGATAGGGGGTTCTGGAGGGGAAACCAGGAAAGGGAACAGTATTTGAAATGTAAATAAGAAAAATATCTAATTAAAAAAAGAAAGAAAGAATGCAAACTCAAAAAATAAAGAAAGAAAAAAGATGGGGAGATCGGCTGCGGCGGCGGCGGCAGTGGCAGCAGTGGCTGCTCCAGCTGAAGGGCCATCAGCAGTGGAACCAAGGCGTCACAGGGACCAGTTAGGCCCTGCGCCCACGACCACTGACCTTCGCTGACCAGCCGGGCAGCAAGCAGCTGCAGTTGTGCGGCGCCTTTCCTGCACGGAGGCCACTTCAGAACTCGGCCTCCCACCAGTCAGGAGAGGAGCATCCATCTTGGTTCCGTACTCCAGGAATCGGACAGACTGAGGTACACAAACATAATCCGAGGCCAACACCGCGGTGGTCTGAGCCCGACGGGCGTTGGCCTGCACCCAGGCCCTGGGCGGGTCGGGGGGCCATCGGGGTGCCAACCCAACCAGGAGGTTTTTTTGCCCAGGCCTGCGAGCGCGCCGCCGCCATTTTGCCTGCAGGACGACAGAGAGCTCAGGCGGGCAGACCTGTAACAGGCATAGCCTAAGGCTAACAAAGCGGGGGTCCAGGCCCCAAAAGGCACAGGACTGACCCCAAGAACTGGGCGGCTTGGTGGGCCATCTGTGAGTCAACCCGCCCAGGTGATTGTTAGCAAAGCAGACTCTCCCGGCGCTTTCAGGGAGCGCGGGCACGCCCGCCCACCATCCTAGGCACCTGGCAAACCCAATTAACAGTCATAGCCCTAGGGGAACTTTGCTCGGACCTTGGCCTCCCAGGCTTTTGCCTGGACTCAGGGACTGGGCGGCCAGGCTAACCTTGTGTGCGACAGCCCGGTTGGCAGATCGGCTGCCCAGCGGAGTGAGCGGAACACAGGGGAGGTCACAGTAGCATACACCGTCGGCACTCCCTGGGAGTGCACACAGGCTCCATCTGCTCCACAGACACAATCTGGGGCAAGGCCTCAGGCAGAAGCCCTTAGCTCTACTCTCTCCGCTTCCGGATCCAGATCAGTCTGGGAGGCAGCATTACATCTCCAAGTCCTGCAAGTGGCTAGCTGGGCTTCCGGGCGGCCAGCTGGGAGAAGTCAGTGTGCTCCAGTGAATCCAGCGGGCCCCAGCGGGAGCCTTCAGGTGCCTGCTTTGGGATCTGAACAGCCTGGGCAGCAGCACTCTGTCTACAAGCAGTGCAGGAGGTAAGCTGTGCACCAGAGGCCAACTGGGAAGGGGCAGCTTGCACTGGTGAGTCCAGCACTGACAAGATAAACTAACACCAGTGAGATCTAGATGGCAAAAGGCAAACGCAGGAACGTCACTAACAGAAATCAAGGCAATATGGCAACATCTGAACCCAATTCTCCTCTACCAACATGTCCTGGATACCCCATCACACCAGTAAAACAAGATTTGGATTTAAAATCACTGGTCATGATGCTGGTACAGGAACACATGAAGGTCATACATAAAGAAATTCAGGAGAAAATGGATCAAAAGTTAGAAGCCCTTGCAAGGGAAACACAAAAATCATTGAAAGAAATCCAGGAGAATACAAAAGCCAACAAGGAGGAAATGCAAAAAACACTTAAAGAAATACAGGAGAACTTTGCTCAACAGGCTGAGGTCATGAAAGACGAAACACAAAAATCTCTTAAAGAAATACAGGAGAACTTTGGTCAACAGGCTGAGCTCATGAAAGAGGAAACACAAAAATCTCTTAAAGAATTACAGGAAAACACAAACATGCAAGTGAAGGAGCTAAGCAAAACCATCCAGGATCTAAAATCAGAAGTAGAAACAACTAAGAAAACTCAAAGGGAGACAACTTTGGAGATAGAAAGCCTTGGGAAGAAATCAGGGGACAGAGATACAAATATCAACAACAGAATACAAGAGATAGAAGAAAGAATCTCAGATGCTGAAGATTCCATAGAAACCATGGACTCAACAGTTAAAGAAAATGCAAAATGCAAAAAGCTTGTAACCCAAAATATCCAGGAAATCCAGGACACAATGAGAAGACCAAACCTAAGGATTACAGGCATAGATGAGAGTGAAGATTTACAACTTAAAGGGCCAGCAAATATCTTCAATAAAATTATGGAAGAAAACTTCCCTAACCTAAAGAGAGAGATGCCCATGAATATACAAGAAGCCTACAGAACTCCAAACAGACTGGACCAGAACAGAAATACCTCCTGTCACATAATAATCAAAACACCAAATGTTCTAAACAAAGAAAGAATACTAAAGGCAGTAAGAGAAAAAGGCCAAGTAACATATAAAGGAAGACCTATCAGAATCACAGCAGACTTTTCACCTGAGACTATGAAGGCTAGAAGGTCCTGGGCAGATCTCATGCAGACTCTAAGAGAACACAAATGCCAACCAAAACTACTATATCCAGCAAAACTCTCAATCACCATAGATGGAGAAACTAAGATATTTCATGACAAAACCAAGTTTACCCAATATCTATCCACAAACCCGGCCCTAAAAAGGATAATAGGAGGACAACACCAATACAAGGAGGGAAACTTCACCCTGGAAAAAGCAAGATAGTAACCTTTCATCAAACCCAAAAGAAGTTAAGCATTCAAATTTAAAAAATAACGTCAAAAATGATAGGAAGTAACAATCACTATTCCTTAATATCTCTTAACATCAATGGACTTAATGCCCCAATAAAAAGACACAGACTAACTGAATGGATACGTAAACAGGACCCTACATTTTGCTGCTTACAGGAAACACACCTCAGGGTCAAAGACAAACACTACCTTAGAGTAAAAGGCTGGAAGACAATTTTACAAGCAAATGGTCTCAGGAAACAAGCTGGAGTAGCCATTTTAATATCAGATAAAATTGACTTTCAACCCAAAGTCATCAAAAGAGACCCTGAGGGACACTTCTTGCTGGTCAAAGGAAAAATACAAAAAGAAGAACTGTCAATCCTGAACATCTATGCCCCAAATGCAAGGGCACCCTCTTTCGTAAAAGAAACTTTATTAAAACTAAAAGCACACATTGCACCTAACACAATAATTGTGGGTGACTTCAACACTGCACTTTCCTCAATGGACCGATCAGGAAAACAGAAACTAAACAGGGACACAATGAAACTAATTGAAGCTTTGGACCAATTAGATTTAACAGATATATATAGAACATTCTATCCTAAAACAAAAGAATATACCTTTTTCTCAGCACCTCATGGTACCTTCTCCAAAATCGACCATATAATTGGTCACAAGACAGACCTCAACAAATATAAGAAGATCGAACTAATCCCATGCCTCCTATCTGATCACTATGGAGTAAAAGTGGTCTTCAATAGCAACAGAAACAACAGAAAGCCCACATACACGTGGAAACTGAACAATACTCTACTCAATGATACCTTGGTCAAGGAAAAAATAAAGAAATTAAAGACTTTTTAGAACACAATGAAAATGAAAACACAACATACCCAAATCTATGGGACACAATGAAAGCAGTGCTAAGAGGAAAACTCATAGCCCTGAGTGCCTCCAAAAAGAAAATGGAGAGAGCATATATTACCAGCTTAATGACACACCTGAAAGCCCTGGAACAAAAAGAAGCTATTTCCCCCAGGAGGAGTAGAAGGCAGGAAATCATCAAACTCAGGGCCGAAATCAATCAAGTAGAAACAAAGAGAACCATACAAAAAATCAACAATACCAGGAGCTGGTTCTTTGAGAAAATCAACAAGATAGATAAACCCTTAGCCAGAATGACCAAAGGGCACAGAGAAAGTATCCAAATTAACAAACTTAGAAATGAAAAGGGAGATATAACAACGGAAACTGAGGAAATCCAAAAAATCATCAGATCCTACTACAAGAGCCTCTACTCAACACAAGTGGAGAATCTGGAGGAAATGGACAATTTCCTTGACAGATACCAAATACCAAAATTAAATCAGGACCAACTAAACCATCTAAACAGTCCCATAATGCCTAAAGAAATAGAAGGAGTCATAGAAAGTCTTCCAACCAAAAAAAGCACAGGACCAGATGGCTTCAGTGCAGAATTCTACCAGACCTTCAAAGAAGAGTTAACACCAATACTCTTCAAACTATTCCACAAAATAGAAACAGAAGGAACACTACCCAATTCCTTCTACGAAGCCACAATTACGCTGATACCAAAGCCACACAAAGATCCAACAAAGAAAGAGAACTTCAGACCAATTTCCCTTATGAACATCGATGCAAAAATACTCAATAAAATTCTTGCCAACCGAATCCAAGAACACATCAAAACGATCATCCACCATGATCAAGTAGGCTTTATCCCGGGAATGCAGGGTTGGTTCAATATACGGAAATCCATCAATACAATCCACTACATAAACAAACTCAAAGAACAAAACCACATGGTCATTTCATTGGATGCTGAAAAAGCATTTGACAAAATTCAGCATCCCTTCATGCTTAAAGTCTTGGAGAGAACAGGAATTCAAGGCCCATACCTAAACATAGTAAAAGCAATATACAGCAAACCGGTAGCCAGCATCAAACTAAATGGAGAGAAACTTGAAGCAATCCCACTGAAATCAGGGACCAGACAAGGCTGCCCCCTTTCTCCTTATCTTTTCAATATTGTACTTGAGGTACTAGCTCGGGCAATTCGACAACATAAGGAGGTCAAAGGGATACAAATTGGAAAGGAAGAAGTCAAACTATCATTATTTGCAGACGACATGATCGTCTACCTAAGTGACCCAAAGAACTCCACTAGAGAGCTCCTACAGCTGATAAACAACTTCAGCAAAGTGGCAGGTTATAAAGTCAACTCAAGCAAATCAGTGGCCTTCCTATACTCAAAGGATAAGCAGGCTGAGAAAGAAATTAGGGAAATGACCCCCTTCACAATAGCCACAAACAGTATAAAGTATCTTGGGGTGACTCTTACCAAACATGTGAAAGATCTGTATGACAAGAACTTCAAGACTCTGAAGAAGGAAATGGAAGAAGACCTCAAAAAATGGGAAAACCTCCCATGCTCATGGATCGGTAGAATCAATATAGTTAAAATGGCCATTTTGCCTAAAGCACTATACAGATTCAATGCAATACCCATCAAAATCCCAACTCAATTCTTCACAGAGTTAGAAAGAGCAATTATCAAATTCATCTGGAACAACAAAAAACCCAGGATAGCTAAAACTATTCTCAGCAACAAAAGGAAATCTGGGGGAATCAGTATCCCTGACCTCAAGCAATACTACAGAGCAATAGTGTTAAAAACTGCATGGTATTGGTACAGTGACAGGCAGGAGGATCAATGGAACAGGATTGAAGATCCAGAAATGAACCCACACACCTATGGCCACTTGATCCTCGACAAAGAGGCTGAAAACATCCAATGGAAAAAAGATAGCCTTTTCAACAAATGGTGCTGGTTCAACTGGAGGTCAGCATGCAGAAGAATGCGAATTGATCCATCCTTGTCTCCTTGTACTAAGCTCAAATCCAAATGGATCAAGGACCTCCACATAAAGCCAGACACTCTGAAGCTAATAGAAAAGAAACTGGGGAAGACCCTTGAGGACATCGGTACAGGGAGAAAGTTTCTGAACAGAACACCAATAGCGTATGCTCTAAGAGCAAGAATTGACAAATGGGACCTCATAAAATTACAAAGTTTCTGTAAGGCAAAGGACACCATCAAGAGGACAAATCGGCAACCAACAAATTGGGAAAAGATCTTCACCAATCCTACATCAGATAGAGGGCTAATATCCAATATATATAAAGAACTCAAGAAGTTAGACTCCAGAAAACCAAACAACCCTATTAAAAAATGGGGTACAGAGTTAAACAAAGAATTCTCACCTGAAGAACTTCGGATGGCGGAGAAGCATCTTAAAAAATGCTCAACTTCATTAGTCATTAGGGAAATGCAAATTAAAACAACCCTAAGATTTCATCTTACACCAGTCAGAATGGCTAAGATTAAAAATTCAGGAGACAGCAGGTGTTGGAGAGAGTGTGGAGAAAGAGGAACACTTCTCCACTGCTGGTGGGGTTGCAAATTGGTACAACCACTCTGGAAATCAGTCTGGCGGTTCCTCCGAAAACTGGGCACCTTACTTCCAGAAGATCCTGCTATACCACTCCTGGGCATATACCCAGAAGACTCCCCACCATGTAATAAGGATACATGTTCTACTATGTTCATAGCAGCCCTATTTGTAATTGCCAGATGCTGGAAAGAACCTAGGTATCCCTCAACAGAAGAGTGGATGCAAAAAATGTGGTATATCTACACAATGGAGTACTATTCAGCCATTAGAAACAATGAATTCATGAAATTCTTAGGCAAATGGATGGAGCTAGAGAATATCATACTAAGTGAGGTAACCCAGACTCAAAAGGTGACTCATGGTATGCACTCACTAATAAGTGGATATTAACCTAGAAAACTGGAATACCCAAAACATAATCCACACATCAAATGAGGTACAAGAAGAAAGGAGGAGTGGCCCCTGGTTCTGGAAAGACTCAGTGAAACAGTATTCAGCAAAACCAGAACGGGGAAGTGGGAAGGGGTGGGTGGGAGGACAGGGGAAGAGAAGGGGGCTTGCGGGACTTTCGGGGAGTGGGGGGGCTAGAAGAGGGGAAATCATTTGAAATGTATGTAAATAAATTATATCAAATAATAAAAAAAAAGAAATAAATATTAGGAAAGAATGGAAGTCTTCCCAAATGGAAAAAAAAAAAAAAAAAAAAAAAAAAAAAAAAAAAAAAAAGATGGACCTTACTTGAAATGATGCCTATAATAGATTGGCCAGTAGGTAAAGTAGGTAAGTCTATGGAGAATTTTCTTTCTTTCTTTCTTTTTTTTTTTTTGGATTACTAAATTTATTCTTAAGCAAAGCATTATATAGCCACAATCTTACATTGGTAAAATCTTTATAACTGATACAAATTGAAGTTATAATTTTACATTGGTACAATTTATAGATTGACGCAGATTTAAGGTTATTATTGGTATAAATTTCTTATGTTTATATAACAATTGAAATTAATATTGTTACTCTTAGATAGGTATTATGCCTATGCAATCATTTAAGAATACAAGGCTTAGACCCACTTCTTCTAATAGCTGCTATTACAAACTGTTTAGGATGATTATGTAACACAAGTTAAGGGCCAGGTAATAAACTCATGGTTATATAAGATTCTGATCTAATATTATGTTAAGGTGCTTCCTACAATATATATTCAAATAGAAATAGCTAACAGTAGTCAAGGTTTAATAATTCAGATATACTTTATATAGATAGTCTTCAAAAACATTAGAAATCCACAGAATGTGACATTTAATATTAATTCATTATTTTTAAGATGTTTGCCTTAATTTTCTTTTATATATATATATATATATATTTATATATATATATATATAATAAAAAGTCCACAAAAATATGGAATCATCCCCTCTGTGCTAGTCAAGTACTCCTGGGCACAGGACCTGCCAACTGACTGGAGAAAATAGATTTTCCATTTCCCAGCAGCTATTAAATACATGTAGCTTCTTGGTAAAGTTTCAAAAAATTAGGAAATTCTTAAGTTGTAGGATACTTTCATTATAAGGTCTGATTTAGACCTTTGTACTTCATAAACCCATTAAGGTTGCTAGCCATTTTCATTTCACTTGTCAAGAAGTTCGAAAGACTTGCTGTCAATAAAGTCTGTCACTGGGTAACACCTTGTGATAGGGGACTGTGGGAGCAGGACGTCATAGATAAGAGGGAGGAAAGCCAATATTTAGTAAGGACAGTCTGTGCTGCTGCATTCAAATAATTCAGGGACTATGTAATAGCATTTCTACTTGGAAGATGGAGAATTAAAGGCTGAAAAATCATTTAAAATGTCTTTCTTCTGGGTTACAGAGATACTAAAATGGCAGAGATAAGGTCGGAACACACAGTGCCCAGTCTTTTTAGTCTACCATACCATTGTCCAATCAGCTCTTTAATTCCACATATAGTTTTTGTAATGTGGCAATCTAATTTTTCACATGTGTTAGATCTCCCTAGAATCTTTCAAGCCACGCAAACCTACACAAACCACTTAAAAAGCAGACACCAATTCTCATTCTTTCTCTCTCTCCCCACCCCCTCTTTTCTCCTTGATTGCATGGGATTGAATTGGTAGTAGACCACAGACCATAACACTAAGGACCATGGTTCTCCTCTACCTATGAGAATCTCAGGTCCTGTATTATTGAGTAATAATCAGCAGAGATGAAGTAATAAACCCACCAAAGTCTTATACTCAAGCCCACACTCTTATGCACATTTGACTGGAAAGGAGGGTAGTGTTTGCATGCCCATGTGATTATTTTCTCAGTCCATGTCTTAACTCATTCTAAACTCAGAAAGGGAAGAAAACAAGTATCTTCTTTGGTCTCTTCAGCTCTCTGTATTTGACATCTATCAAATTCCAGTCCCTTGTAAATGCACTTCTTTTACCTGACTGACAACTAATCTGCCAGCTAAATCCAATGCAAATATCTAGTGACGCTCACTCACCAGAAACTCAGACACTCAAAACCCTCTTTTAGACTGATAAGTACCAGATGGCTTCAAATCAGTATCTCAGCCAAGTTTTGTTAGTTAGTCCAAGATACTCAAAGTCTCCCATGATAGAAAGCAATGTTGGCAAGTACTGATTTCTGACAGGCAGACATGCCACTGCCAGAAAGGGAGGCTAATTGGAAGAAGAAGGCATCCAGAAAGACATAATTGGCAGAAATATCATTGGTGAGGATGGAGTGAGACAGTCTGGAAGATTAAATCCAAGCATAGCATAAAAATGGATGCATTGCTGGATACTGGATACTAGTAACCCAAACGTGCAAAAAGTGGTGCATGGTGGGGAGGGGCATAGGAGCTTGAGGCTTCATTGGTTATGTAGGGAGTTCAAATTCAGTACAGGAGCCCTTGCTGCAAAGAGAAAGAAACAGGGGGGACAGGAAGAGAAGGAGAGGGGAGGGGAGAAGAGACGAGAACAGATAAAAAGAAAAAGAACCTTGTGCCAAACGGGTGGAAAGGCCCAGAAATGACTGGCTATTTTTCTTCCTCCTTCCTAACCCAGCTCTTCCTCTTTCTTGTGGAACACTTATTTATGATTAGAGAAGCATGGAAGGAGGTCAGGATGATGAAGCCAGCACTCATGTCAGACACTAAAGATGAGACAAACGCTAACCACATGCAGGTGCTTGAAGGTTTTAAGGAAAAGATCCTTGCTGTGGACTTCAGATTGGTTTCCTTTAAAGAAAAACATTGAGATCTCTTAAGTTGCTATCTATAGTTGATCCAAGAAAAAATAAACCCTTATAACCATCATGTTTTCCGTTCATAATGTTAATTCTGACTGTCTGTAAGGAAAGAGAACAAGGGCTTTTAGGACTTCTAAAGAAAGGCAAATTATAATTGGTCACTTTCCCAATTATCCTAGACAAGTTAGACATTAATCCACTGAGGCTGCACTCCATGTGGAACAGCTACATTCTCAGTATGAAAGGCTCTCACACACATGAGAACAAGCTGCCTGGCAGTTTTACATGAAAAAGATGATAACCTGACCAGTTTTTATGCTTGAGACAACAAATGTGAGTTCTGACCAGTAGTTTAACACTGCCTCACACCGTGGCATAGAAGCAGCCTTAATTGCACTGTCTCCTACGTTTCTTGCGAGCATAAGCATGTATGTGCATATGTGATTTCTTTCATGTCTGTGTTTGTGTTTTGGTGAAAGTGTGAATATCTAAACATGCATGGAGAAGCCAGAGGTCAACAAGACTAGATGACTTCCTTAACTGCTTCCCACCTTATTTTCTGAGACAGAACTCTCACTGAAACTAGGGCTCACTGGACCAGCAAATCCCACAGACCCTCCTGTCTCCACCTTCCCAGTGCTTACATCACAGGGGCATTTCTCTCAAAGATTCCTGTTAACTGTGGGAAGGTGTTGTGCGACACCCCTGGAGCTGGACTTGCAAATGGCTGTGAGCCTCCCAACATGGAACTGCTGAGCCACCTCTCCCTTCCACGGCCACTTTATTTGCTTGTTTTGTTTGTTTGTTTGTTTGGTTGTTGAGGGGATCAAACTTAGGTCCTCATGCTTGTACTGCAAGCACTTTACCAACTGAGCCATCTCCCCAGCCCCTCTCACACTCATCTGCCAGGTTAGTTCTCTCTTTTAGGCTTGCTTCTGCCTTGCTTGATCCTTACTTTGGACTGAGCCTCCTACTCTGCCTTCCCATGAGCTCACCACATTCACTAGTCTGCAAGCTCATCACAGCACACTCATGTCTACAGCTGATGTGTCTGGCCCTCCCGGTGTGCCCTTATAGCTCCTTGATGTTGACACCCTCCCACTCTCCCCATACCTTCACAAGTTTCACACAGGTGGCCCACGGGACATGTTACCTGGGCTCAGGCGAGATAATGGTATTTCTTTCCTGGGAAACCCTTTTCATTTTCCATGGATGATTTTGGAAGACCTTCCAGGAATGGCAAGTGTGTTCTTTTTTCTCATCTCATCTTTGTAAGCTAAGAGGGTGGCCCTGGATTTGCAGTAGATGCGGAAAAGGATTCTCTATGTGTTAGAACGAAAAGATTCTCCTGTTTTTAAATATACAGTAGCTACTTCATGCTTTACAGCACATTTGAGTTAAAATGTTAAAACATTTGAATTATTTATTCCCTATCAATAGTAGTGTATTAATTTTTAAGATTAAATGAGATATAAACAACATATCACTTAAGTCTAATGCTTCAAGTAAAAAGCATTATATCCCGCACTGATTGGACTAATCACATTTAGTATGAGTTTATCAAACAATTAAGAATATGTGCTCCATCTGGAAAGACTCAGTGAAGCAGTATTCGGCAAAACCAGAACGGGGAAGTGGGAAGGGGTGGGTGGGAGGACAGGGGAAGAGAAGGGGGCTTACGGGACTTTCGGGGAGTGGGGGGCTAGAAAAGGGGAAATCATTTGAAATGTAAATAAATTATATCGAATAAAAAAAATTAAAAAAAAGAATATGTGCTCCAGTCAAGATGAAGTGCTGTATTTATAGCTATTCTCTTAGCTTGATGTCATGTCATGAACCTCAGATTTTAATGCCTCATGTAGGAGCCTGAAGACAACATTGTGAAGCTGCCCTATATTTTTGGCTTTACTTAAAACAATATTTAATATGTTCCTGAGGAAAGACTGATTACATTTTAAAAATACAAGCCTTGGCAGCCATTGGAGTGAGGGCAATGAAATGCTAACATGTTCACTTGCCTTTATGAAAGGTAGTATCTTGACTCTTTATAGCTTTCATTAGCCTTTTAGCCTAAAGTTCCCTGCAAATTTATAAGCCTCACCAGTAAGGCCAAGGATATATGCATGCTATAGAATGTAACTTCTGACATTAAATGCACCTATCTATTCTTCTGTTGTTTGCAGAACAGTGTTTGTCAACATGCTGGAATGCACTTCCTAGGTGATTAGGTCAACAGGGACATCTTGAAGAAATAAGAACATCTGGCACCCTTAGTGTACACCAACAATGGTATTTCTGGGGTGAGTGGGCTGCCCTGGGCAAGAGTAACCTTTTGTACAGCTGATTTGAACAGATCTTGACCACTGTTTATTTGAACATTCCTAACTCCAAATGAAGTGCCAACTATGGCTGCCTACCATAGGTCAAGCTCTTTGAAGTTGTTGGGTGCATATCTTTTGTGTCCTCTTTTTACTAAAAATACTGGCAGCCTAATTTTGCCTATTCTCAACACCAAATCAAAGCCAAGTGTTTGCTTTTCTGTGGAATGAGGCTGAGTATCAGTTGGGCCCACCTGGCCTATTCGAGGCAGCTCCTATAGAACAAATAGCTTCATGGTGTCAGAAATGAGATAGGAGTGTGTACAGAGCATGCTGAGGACCACACCCATCTGAACCTCAAGGCCAGCTATTCAAAGAAACCCTGAATGTGACATATATTGCATTGCTAAATTGTCATGTACTGTCTGAGGTCACTGAGAATCTAGCTCTGTAAGTGGCTCTTCCCTCAACTTCAGATCCAAGCATGTTATGTCAAGTGTGCTCCAACCCTGCCCCATCTTGAGTCAGGCTGGCCCTGTAATACAGAAAGGGAACAACAGTAAGCATATAAGGGTATTAAAATAACACTGTCCTTGAGAAAAGCTAGGAGTTAAAGGCTCTCCAACAGAGGTTACTATTGTTCACTCCATGATATATGAGTGTCTACAATGGGAGAAAGAAGCCAAAAGTTCGACCATGGGAGTCTCATCCATGAAAGGAAAATTCAATCTGGAATTCAGCGGGTTCTAGTGGATTTTGAGAGCATCCGGTTTGATGACATTAGCTCTGTGCTGCCCTTTGTTCTTAGACTCAGACGTTTCATCTGAGGCTGATACTGCACGGTCTAAGACTCTATGGAGAACACCAGCTGGATGCCTCAATGGGGCTTTCCACAGTCAATTTCTGTCAGATGTTTTGACTGGCCAATCAATCAACTTGATAACGTTTTGCTCTGTATTCTATCTACCTATCTCTGTATCTGTGTATCTGTCTGTCTATCTGTCTATCTGTATATCTATCTCTTGTTAATTGTTATTTTTCTTTAGCTTGAAATATGCTTAATAAACTCATTAATTTGAAACCAAAGTATGGCCATCATAGAACAGTGGGAGAGAAGGATACAGAACCACATACAATTAATGTCAGTCTTAGGAACAATGCAGTTGTACTCAAAGTTACTTTTGAATTCCCCTCCATTCCAGTATTTTAAATCATCTCCTTTCTTTCCTGTTTCCAACTTCACCAATAACCTGGTTGCCTATGTAGCCCCTATTACTTTCCCAGGCAGTTTTCCATTTTACTTTCTTAACCCTAATTTGTATTTTTGTGTGTTTGCACACAGGTTCACATATGTGGAGGATGCACACACAAATGTGTGCTTCTGGAGGCCAGAGATCAGTCCCAGGTGTCATTTCTCCGTAGACATCATCTACCTTATTTCTTGAGACAGAATCTCTCACTGGGACTCGAGGTTTTCCAAAGACTAGTCCAGTTGGCTAGTGAGAACCAGGGATCAGCTTGCCTCCACCACCACAGTTCTAGGATTATAGGAATGTAGCACTATGTTCAGCATTCTTTATGTGGATTTTGGAGGTTGAAATTGAGATCAAATACTTATACGGCAAGTACTTTATGTATTGAGTTATCGACACAGCCCATGTCTAAGCCTTTTATACAAGCTGCTCACTTTAAGACACAAAATCCCTATCCTTTCTGTTTTCCTCCCTCTCTCGCTCTATCCACATAAGCAGAATTACTCCTTTTTTCTCTGGCTAATCATTGGAACTTTTATGCATGGTCTTTTTCATTGTTTCCCATGTCACATTACACTACTGGTGTCGTTGGCTTCTTTCTGCACCCTAAACTGTGAGAGTTTTTTTTTTAAGCTAGTGGCTATATCTCATTCATATCATATCTCTAACATATACAGCATGTACAAAGCAGGTACCTAATGACTGAATGAAGAGAGAAATGGGAGACATAAATGAAATATCCAAAACTGTTCTGAGTTGTGAATATGGGACAGCTGTGTGAGTCTGGACAGAAGTCAAGATGCTTCTTGTCTGTGGCAGCTGGCAGGACTACATGAAATGGGATAATTCTTAGTCTGTTCTTGATGAGCAGTAACAAGAAGAAAATACTGAGCTTCTAAACTCCATTTTCTATAGTACATGTCAATATGTTTCTCCATAGTAACATGTTCCTTCACAATCTTGTGTCAAGAGAATGCCAAGGAGCTCTCTTCCGCATTACAGCAATTCTTTTCATCTCTAAAAGAAAAATCATTGTAAATAAAAGCTAATACAAACAGTTAGCCAAGTCAGACCTTGCATCACTAAAAGTCATGGGAGCTGGTAGCATTGTAGAGTGCTCAAAAATAAGGCTCTAGGTTGAAGTTCTAGAGCAATGAGGATGGGTTTGATTGATCCATTGATTGATTGATTGATTGAGATTAATAAAGCCAGGGCAGGTGTAGTCACTCTCGGAACTGGGTACCTGAGGTAAAAGAATGGAAAGTTCAAGATATGCTTGGGCTATGTAACTGGGGAGGGGGTGAGAAAACAGAAAAGGCCAGGGCTGGAAAGATGGCTCAGCAGTTAAGAACAAGTATTGTTCTTGCAGAGAACCTGAGTTCAGTTCCCAAGCCCCCATGTCAGGCAGCTCACAACATCCTGTAACTCCAGCTCTAGAGAATCCGGTACCCTTTTTCATCCTCCATGGACTCCTGCCCTCACACACTTCCCCACAGACACACATACATACACATAATCAAAAATAAATAAAATCTTTAAAGTCTTAGATTACTAAAGTGATAAATTATATTAGGTTTTCGGACACTGCTCAAAGGTAGACATCTGCTTTTTAAATGCCTATTTGATGCTTAATTTGACATTGGGTAGTATACTACTTTCTTAGCTTGTTTACATTTGTATTCATTTTTCTTAGACTGAAAATCTTCACTTCTAGACATTAACAATTGAATGTTACAAGATATTTCCTATCCATTCACATTGAGACAGTGAGAGGCCAGTGATTGGAGGGGAGAGAGGAGGAGGAGCTAAGAGAGGTGAGGGGCAGAAAGAGACAGAAAGGGTTACATGGATGAGATGAGCAGGGCAGAGAAGGAGGTTAGGATATCCAGATGGCTTCAGACGCATTTCTGGGGTTTTGGAGAGGCTAGATAGTTGGGATGAGACTTTATCATTGTAAATTGGCATTATGTAATTGGGAGTTTTATATACATAAAGATATTTGGTTAACTATTCAAGTTTAAGAGTCACGCTTTACTGGATACTTGAGAGGAGTGGTGCAGAGGCCTGGCAGGGCAGTGCTCACTCTTAATACTTACCCACTACAATTGGAAGCATTTTTTCTTTTTTTTTAAAGATTTATTTATTTATTATTATATGAAGTACACTGTACTTCAGACACACCAGAAGAAGGTGGCGGGTCTCATTACAGATGGTTGTGAGCCACCATGTGGTTGCTGGGATTTGAACTCAGGACCTTTGGGAGAGCAGTCAGTGCTCTTAACCACTGAGCCATCTCACCAGTCCCGCATTTTTTCTTTATTAATAATAAAAATAAATATATACAATGTATTGATGTAGAATATGAACATAAACAATTAAAGTACACAATGAAACTTCAAATCTTGACATTTAAAAAAATTATTTTTTGTCTTCAAACTATAAGTACATCTACAGTCAGGGCAATTCTGTTTAGAAGCCCTTCAAAGACTATGTCCTTCTCTATTTGGTTATATTGCTGACATCTTCACGCCGACTTTAGGTTCGTCATTTGTTTCTGTTCATTTCCTCTCACGCATACCCTTTTCCAGTTTAACAAGGCATCCTAAATATGTAAACACTCCGATATTTAAAAAACAAAAACAAACACCAGAGAACAATCTAAAGTTTATCTACCCACTTGCAGCCCAAAGGAAATGTTTGTCAAATCCCTACAGATCTAGAGTCATATAGATTTGCTTAACTGTTAGAGAATTCTGGTTCATAAAGCCTATGACAGGGTGGGAAGGAGGATTTCTTCCGGAGCAAGCTCTTTTTGCCTGCTCTCTAGGCCAGCCGGAGCTTGTTCTGACAGGCTCCCTGTGTCAGAAACCCACTGCCCCACATCACCCCTGCCGGGAAGAGAGTACTTGTCATGCTTAGCTCCATGAACATGCTGGAATTGAAAGGCAAAACAAACCAATAAACGAAACATTAACAAAAGCATGTTTATGTTATCCATCTTCAAGGTGTAACAGTTTTTAAAATGCCACTTTTGAGCTTGGGAAAGAAAGGGCAGTTCCCATGGAGGAATGACACTGTCCACATCACTAAGGGGACAGAGGGAAGCTCAGGTGGGCAAAGCTTAAGGGAAGGACTTCATGGCAAAGGCACAGAATAGAATCCAACAATTCAAATTTCCTCTGAAATTGGGATCACAGGTAGAATGCAAAACGATTGGAGTGAATTATGTCACATGTAGAAACTTCCTTTGGTAACATGATATTTTAAATGGAGGCATTCAGCCCATGATTACATGTTTGTCCATTCAAAAGGAGTCTATGTTGTATCTGTAAGACACATGAACATTAGAAAGGTCTAATGTTCTAGAAAGGTTTAGAATGGTCATGAAAATAGTGTATATAGGACTATACAGGACTTCCATATAGGACTTACTCTTTGCCAACACACACACATATGGGGGGATATATAATTAATTTATTCCTCCTAAAAGACTTTCTAAGGTAGGTACCATGGCCATCTCCATTTTACAGGTTAGAAAACTGAGGTTCAGCCAGCTTAAATAAGTTCTCAAGGTGTTTCAGTAGTGGAACTAGCCTTGAACCCTGGCCATCTGCCTCCAAACTGTCTTCTTCTGACCTCCTCAAGGTTTGTTTTTGATATAACGGAATGTAAAGCAGCAGGAGTCAAAGAGAGGCATTGAGGAGGGACAACATTGTGTTCCAAAAAGAGCTGGCAATAGATACAGCGGATTGGCTAGCTGATAAGGATGGAATGGGGTTTGGAAAATTGCATACTCTCATGAAGCAAACATGCAATTGTGTCCTTTCAAAAGTGACAGAAAGTATTCAAACCATCCCATTTTTCTTCTCTCCCATTTCAACATTTACTTCAGACTGTGTTGTCCTGGCAGCATCTTACTCAAAATTGGCTACGGCATTTAAAGGGCTGAATAAATGCTTAGACACAAATGACCTGGGAAAAATGAACAGTTAGCTTTGGGCATATTAAAAAGATGGTTTTGATCATTGTAAGGCTTATGGCATCTTACAAGGCACTCTTCGCATTTTTTTTTGTAGACATAAGTATTCAAATCCACAATGCTTGCATAGGGTTTGCTAGAACTCATTGGATTGAACCATTTAACATTATCTACAATAGCCAAACCAAACTTCCTATGGATGAGCACATTCCCCTGGCCTGGATGCCACGCTCATTACACAAACTACAGATTGGTTCCTGGGCTACAGCATTGAACCACCCAGAAGCCTGTTAGACTCCTGCCATCTCAGATCCCACTGCAGATCTGCTACACAAGACTTTCCCCTTTATCCAAATCTGTCAGGCAATCCATATGAATATTAAAGTTGAGTGCATCACAGTGGTCACTAAATTTGCCACAGAGTTTAGTTATAGAAAAGGAAGTTGCTGGTGAGCCTAGGTTGGTTATAAGTAGATCAATCTTTTGAAAGGTATATTCTTAGCATCACTTGTAATCTAGCTTAATTATCTTTTTCAATTTTAATTTTTATGTGTGCATGCATGCATGCATGTAGGCATGTGCATGTGAGCACATATACTCTCAGGAACAGAATAGGGCACCAGATCCCCCGGAGCTATAGTTATAAGCAGTTATAACCACCTGATATGGGTACTGGGAATCAAACACAGATCCTTTGTAAGAGCAGCTCATATTTTTTTTTGGTTTTTTTTTTTAGAGCCAGGGTTTCTCTGTGTAGCCCTGGCTGTCCTGGAACTCACTCTGTAGATCAGGCTGGCCTCGAACTCAGAAATCCGCCTGCCTCTGCCTCCCAAGTGCTGGGATTAGAGGCATGCACCGCTGCTACCACCACCCAGTGCAGATCATGTTCTTAACCACTGTCTCTGTAGGCCCCCAAATAATCTTCTTGATGCCGAACTATCTTTGGTATGTCTTTATGGTAGCTCTAGACCACTTGTGTCCTTACTTCAAAGCAGACTAATTACCTTTTCCAAACTTCAAAACAATCTTTAGCATTGGTAGCACACATAAATATTCACCCAATTTCTATCCAACTAGACATAAAGCAATCAAAATAATATCAACAGCTATCACTTACGCAGTGTTTATAAAACTAAGTCTTGAAAATCAATTCATTTCCACAGAGCCCATACATCTGGTACATGATGAGGTGCATCACCTGGTCTGTCCATACAGGAAAGCATGGACCAGAAGTGCTTCTAGAAAATCAGTGCTTCTCAAGGTTCCAATAGGTTCTTATAAAAATACTTTCAAGGGCTGGAGAGATGATGGCTCAGAGATTAAGAGCACTGGCTGCTCTTCCATAGGTCCTTAGTTCAATTCTTAGCAACCATGTGCTGGCTCATAATCATCTATAATGGGATCTGGTACCCTCTTCTTGCCTGAAGGCATACATGGAGGCAGAATACTGCACATAAGAAGGAAAGAAAGAAAGAAAGAAAGAAAGAAAGAAAGAAAGAAAGAAAGAAAGAAAGAAAGAAAGAAAGAAAGAAAGGAGAAAAGAAAAAGAGAAAGAGAAAGAGAAAGAAAAGAAAAGAAAAGAAGAGAAGAGAAGAGAAGAGAAGAGAAGAGAAAAGAAAAGAAAAGAAAAGAAAAGAAAAGAAAAGAAAAGAAAAGGAGAAAGAAAACACTCGGCCAGGCATTGGTGGCACACTCTTTTAATCCCAGCATTTGGGAGGTGGAGGCAGGCGGATTTCTGAGTTCGAGGCCAGCCTGGTCTACGGAGTGAGTTCCAGGACAGCCAGGGCTACCCAGAGAAACATTGTATCGAAAAAAAACAAACAAACAAACAAAAAACAAAAAAAAGAAAGAAAGAAAGAAAATATTCTCAAAATAAGGACTGATTATTTACTCTGGGGAATATAATATACTTCAGAAATTTTATTCAACAAAATGAAATAAGGAAGGCCAGCACCTACCAGCACATCATTTCACAAAAGCAAAACATTCCTTCTGGTCTCTAAGCATCGGTTAAAATTGCAACATCATATAGTCTGTAGCTTGGATGTGCTTTAAAATGCCCATCTCTATAACTGGAATGGACTTCAAGCTCAAACTTCCTTGACTTTTCTATAAATGAAACACCATTGAAAACCCTAAGAATTTATGATATTGCTTGTAGGGCACAAACAGCTCCTTACCAGGCTCTACCTGTCCCGGAACAAGTAACCATGACACCCCCTGAGAGGACCGTGACAACCAGTCTTGTAGCATAAAACCTAGAGTTCTGCATGCTAATGAGGTATCTAGATAGGTCCCAAGTGTTTAGCCAATGAGTTTCCCTTCCTAGTCATCCCTTCCTGAAGAAGATATTTAATCCCTGGTTCACCCTGAGTAAGACAGATATGTTCATATCCACCATAAAAATAAAACAATTTAGACAAGCAAGGACCATCTCCTTCATCAAGGATTGCCACTGGGGGAAGCCTTTGTTGTAAAGAGTCTTGCTTAAATCTCCTGGAGAAGACCTTCTCTCTTTCAGCCTTTGGTACTTTCAGCACTCACTCAGAACTAAACTGGATTCCACCTTATCTTGGACTAAGTCACCCCTTTCCTGCCTGGCATGTAGGATATACCCTGGGACAACCTGTTCTCAACTCCTTGAGGTCCCCATCTCAGTCTCCAGCTGTTCTCACCTGAGGAAATATGGGCTGGGACCCCCTATGTCCAATTGCCTTCCCCGGGGAACTTTGCCACCAGTGCTCGGCATCCTAGGAGTGAAGCAGACACATAGCAGGACAATTGATGGCTTTGCTTATTTAGTAACTCACCACTTTGATTTCTCTTTTTTTCTACAGACAGACACATTATTTTGAGATATAAGGTTGGATAGTTTTTTGCTATATATCCCAGCATGGTTTCAAACTCATGATTCCCCCTGCTTCAGCCTAACAGATACTGGGATTTCAGTCATGTGTCATCACATCTGTATTCTAAATAGAATCTCCCAGACAATTTTAATAGACTTGACCAATGTCTTGTGCTTTGGTTGAAGTGGAGAGAGAGTCTCTTACCCTTCAACATCTACCTCAATGTCCCTAGAACTTCAGAGACCTGGAAATGGGTAATAGAAGAAAAAATACGTAGGGAGAAAATTTGCCAATTTCACTTGTGTTCTTGTCTGGGGCACCTTAGTGATACTCTCTGGCTTTTTAAAAGAAGAGCCCACAAGATCTTAACTCTCCTCTTCACAATGGAGAGGAAACTTAAAAAAAAAAAAAAGAGCTGAAAAGGAAAAACTCCAAACTTAATGAACAAAAACAAACCAGTCACAGAAACTCAAAGAAAAGTAATATCTAGCTGCACAACAGAGTAAAGACTGTTTTCCCCCTTAAATTATTTCTGTGTACTAGAAACACAAGTAAATGCAAACAAATCCAAAGGTGTGGTTATAATGCAGGGTAAACAAAACAAAACAAAACAAACAAACAAACAAACAGTGGGTCCCAGACAACAATTCAAACCTACCTGGTAATTATGCAGTGTGTGTCATTGAGTAGCCACCGACAAGCCATAATTCTCACATGCACATAATATAATCAAAATTCACCAAATGTTACCTCAAACTATCAACTTGACACCACCTAGAGTCATCCAAGAAAGGAAGTTCAACTAAGGAATTGTCCAGACCACATTGGTCGGTAGGCATGTATGAGGGAGATTGTCTTGATTGTTAATTGATGAAGGAGGGCCCAGACATTACAGGCAGCACCATTACGTGGAAAGGTAGTCTTGGGCTCTATAAAGAAGACAGCTAATGTGATGCAAAACAAAAGTGATAAAAAGTACATGGTATTGGTACAGAAACAGACACGTTGATCAATGGAATCAAATTGAAGACCCAGAAATAAACCCACACACCTATGGACACTTGATTTTTGACAAAGCCCAAACCATACAATGGAAAAAACAAAGCATCTTCAGCAAATGGTGCTGGTCTAGCTGGATGTTTGGATGTAGAAGGATAAAAATAGATACATTTTAATCACCTTGTGCAAAACTCAAATCCAAGTGGATCAAGGTCCTCAACACTAAATTGAATAGAACAGAAAGTGTGAAATAGCCTTGAATTCATTGGTACAGGAGAAAACTCCTTGAACAGGGCACCAATAGCTTATGCTCTACGATCAACAATTGATAAATGGGGTCTCATGAAACTGCAAAGCTGCTGTAAGGCAAAGGACAATGTCAATAAGACAAATGGCAGCCAATAAATTGGGAAAGGATCTTCACCAACCCTACATCTCACAGAGGGTTAATACCCAAAATTTATAAAGAACTCAAGAAATTAGACATCAACAACCCAAACAGCCTAATTAAAAAATGTGGCACAGAACTAAACAGAAAATTCTGAAGAGAAGAATCTCAAATACCTAAGAAGCACTTAAAGAAATGTTCAACGGGTGTACCTGTGCCCAGAACCTGAGCACATAGGTGGTTCATCTGCCAGCCAGCCTGTCATGGGGCCTGTGCCCTACGTGGGGATCAGCCCAGGGAGTGACTCTTCCACCGCTATCTTTGCTACATGACAGAGCAGTCCAGGAGCACCTGGTTCACTGAGACAACCCAAGTATAACATTGCTTGGGGCAAGACTCAGTAGGGTTCCAATGGCACAAAAGAGCAATCAGCAATCTGGGCCAGAGGAAACCCAAGCATCCAGTGTCACAGAAATAGCCTTAAAGGTCCACAGGAGGTTGAATCACTAGCCAGTGACATTAAGACCATCTAGCACCAGTGAGACTAGATGGCTAAAGGCAAACGTAGGAACTTTATTAACAGAAACTAAGGCATTATGGCAGCATCTGAACCCGGTTCTCCAACAACAGCAAGTCCTGGATACCCCAACACACCAGAAAAACAAGAGTTGGATTTAAAATCACTGGTCATAATGCTGTTAGAGGAACACATGAAGGACATAAATAAATCTCTTAAAGACATTCAGGAGAAGAATGATCAAAAGCTAGAAGAACTTACAAGGGAAACACAAAAATCACTTAAAGAAATTCAGGAGAATATGGGTCAAAAGATAGTAGCCAATAAGGAGGAAATGCAAAAATCACTTAAAGAAATACAGGAGAACTTTGATCAACAGGCAGAAGTCATGAAAGAGGAAACACAAAAATCTCTGAAAGAATTACAGGAAAACACAAACAAGCAAGAGAAGGAACTGAACAAAAGCATCCAGGATCTAAAAACAGAAGTGGAAACAACTAAGAAATTGCAAAGGGAGACAACTTTGGAGATAGAAAACCTTGGGAAAAAATCAGGGGCCGGCGGCGGCGGCGGCAGCAGTGGCTGCTCCAGCTGAAGGGCCATCAGCAGTGGAACCAAGGCGTCACAGGGACCAGTTAGGCCCTGCGCCCACGACCACTGACCTTCGCTGACCAGCCGGACAGCAAGCAGCTGCAGTTGTGCGGCGCCTTTCCTGCACGGAGGCCACTTCAGAACTCGGCCTCCCACCAGTCAGGAGAGGAGCATCCATCTTGGCTCCTTACTCCAGGAATCGGACAGACTGAGGTACACAAACATAATCCGAGGCCAACACCGCGGTGGTCTGAGCCCGACGGGCGTTGGCCTGCACCCAGGCCCTGGGCGGGTCGGGGGGCAATCGGGGTGCCAACCCAACCAGGAGGTTTTTTGCCCAGGCCTGTGAGCACGCCGCCGCCATTTTGCCTGCAGGGCGACAGAGAGCTCAGGCGGGCAGACCTGTAACAGGCATAGCCTAAGGCTAACAAAGCGGGGGTCCAGGCCCCAAAAGGCACAGGACTGACCCCAAGAACTGGGCGGCTTGGTGGGCCATCTGTGAGTCAACCCGCCCAGGTGATTGTTAGCAAAGCAGACTCTCCCGGCGCTTTCAGGGAGCGCGGGTGCGCACGCCCACCATCCTAGTCACCTGGCAAACCCAATTAACAGTCAAAGCCATAGGGGAACTTTGCTCAGACCTTGGCCTCCCAGGCTTTTGCCTGGACTCAGGGACTGGGCGGCCAGGCTAACCTTGTGTGCGACAGCCCGGTTGGCAGATCGGCTGCCCAGCGGAGTGAGCGGAACACAGGGGAGGTCACAGTAGCATACACCATCGGCACTCCCTGGGAGTGCACACGGGCTCCATCTGCTCCACAGACACAATCTGGGGCAAGGCCTCAGGCAGAAGCCCTTAGCTCTACTCTCTCCGCTTCCGGATCCAGATCAGTCTGGGCGGCAGCATTACATCTCCAAGTCCTGCAAGTGGCTAGCTGGGCTTCCGGGCGGCCAGCTGGGAGAAGTCAGGGTGCTCCAGTGAATCCAGCGGGCCCCAGCGGGAGCCTTCGGGTGCCTGCTTTGGGATCTGAACAGCCTGGGCAGCAGCACACTGTCTACAAGCAGTGCAGGAGGTAAGCTGTGCACCAGAGGCCAACTGGGAAGGGGCAGCTTGCACTGGTGAGTCCAGCACTGACAAGATAAACTAACACCAGTGAGATCTAGATGGCAAAAGGCAAACGCAGGAACGTCACTAACAGAAATCAAGGCAATATGGCAACATCTGAACCCAATTCTCCTCTACCAACATGTCCTGGATACCCCATCACACCAGTAAAACAAGATTTGGATTTAAAATCACTGGTCATGATGCTGGTACAGGAACACATGAAGGTCATACATAAAGAAATTAAGGAGACAATGGATCAAAAGTTAGAAGCCCTTGCAAGGGAAACACAAAAATCATTGAAAGAAATCCAGGAGAATACAAAAGCCAACAAGGAGGAAATGCAAAAAACACTTAAAGAAATACAGGAGAACTTTGCTCAACAGGCTGAGGTCATGAAAGACGAAACACAAAAATCTCTTAAAGAAATACAGGAGAACTTTGGTCAACAGGCTGAGTTCATGAAAGAGAAAACACAAAAATCTCTTAAAGAATTACAGGAAAACACAAACATGCAAGTGAAGGAGCTAAGCAAAACCATCCAGGATCTAAAATCAGAAGTAGAAACAACTAAGAAAACTCAAAGGGAGACAACTTTGGAGATAGAAAGCCTTGGGAAGAAATCAGGGGACAGAGATACAAATATCAACAACAGAATACAAGAGATAGAAGAAAGAATCTCAGATGCTGAAGATTCCATAGAAACCATGGACTCAACAGTTAAAGAAAATGCAAAATGCAAAAAGCTTGTAACCCAAAATATCCAGGAAATCCAGGACACAATGAGAAGACCAAACCTAAGGATTATAGGCATAGAGGAGAGTGAAGATTTACAACTTAAAGGGCCAGCAAATATCTTCAATAAAATTATGGAAGAAAACTTCCCTAACCTAAAGAGAGAGATGCCCATGAATATACAAGAAGCCTACAGAACTCCAAACAGACTGGACCAGAACAGAAATACTTCCCGTCACATAATAATCAAAACACCAAATGTTCTAAACAAAGAAAGAATACTAAAGGCAGTAAGAGAAAAAGGCCAAGTAACATATAAAGGAAGACCTATCAGAATCACAGCAGACTTTTCACCTGAGACTATGAAGGCTAGAAGGTCCTGGGCAGATCTCATGCAGACTCTAAGAGAACACAAATGCCAACCAAAACTACTATATCCAGCAAAACTCTCAATCACCATAGATGGAGAAACTAAGATATTTCATGACAAAACCAAGTTTACCCAATATCTATCCACAAACCCGGCCCTAAAAAGGATAATAGGAGGACAACACCAATACAAGGAGGGAAACTTCACCCTGGAAAAAGCAAGATAGTAACCTTTCATCAAACCCAAAAGAAGTTAAGCATTCAAATTTAAAAAATAACGTCAAAAATGATAGGAAGTAACAATCACTATTCCTTAATATCTCTTAACATCAATGGACTTAATGCCCCAATAAAAAGACACAGACTAACTGAATGGATACGTAAACAGGACCCTACATTTTGCTGCTTACAGGAAACACACCTCAGGGTCAAAGACAAACACTACCTTAGAGTAAAAGGCTGGAAGACAATTTTACAAGCAAATGGTCTCAGGAAACAAGCTGGAGTAGCCATTTTAATATCAGATAAAATTGACTTTCAACCCAAAGTCATCAAAAGAGACCCTGAGGGACACTTCTTGCTGGTCAAAGGAAAAATACAAAAAGAAGAACTGTCAATCCTGAACATCTATGCCCCAAATGCAAGGGCACCCTCTTTTGTAAAAGAAACTTTATTAAAACTAAAAGCACACATTGCACCTAACACAAAATTGTGGGTGACTTCAACACTGCACTTTCCTTAATGGACCGATCAGGAAAACAGAAACTAAACAGGGACACAATGAAACTAATTGAAGCTTTGGACCAATTAGATTTAACAGATATATATAGAACATTCTATCCTAAAACAAAAGAATATACCTTTTTCTCAGCACCTCATGGTACCTTCTCCAAAATCGACCATATAATTGGTCACAAGACAGACCTCAACAAATATAAGAGGATCGAACTAATCCCATGCCTCCTATCTGATCACTATGGAGTAAAAGTGGTCTTCAATAGCAACAGAAACAACAGAAAGCCCACATACACGTGGAAACTGAACAATACTCTACTCAATGATACCTTGGTCAAGGAAGAAATAAAGAAAGAAATTAAAGACTTTTTAGAAAACAATGAAAATGAAAACACAACATACCCAAATCTATGGGACACAATGAAAGCAGTGCTAAGAGGAAAACTCATAGCCCTGAGTGCCTCCAAAAAGAAAATGGAGAGAGCATACATTACCAGCTTAATGACACACCTGAAAGCCCTGGAACAAAAAGAAGCTATTTCGCCCAGGAGGAGTAGAAGGCAGGAAATCATCAAACTCAGGGCCGAAATCAATCAAGTAGAAACAAAGAGAACCATACAAAAAATCAACAATACGAGGAGCTGGTTCTTTGAGAAAATCAACAAGATAGATAAACCCTTAGCCAGAATGACCAAAGGGCACAGAGAAAGTATCCAAATTAACAAACTTAGAAATGAAAAGGGAGATATAACAACGGAAACTGAGGAAATCCAAAAAATCATCAGATCCTACTACAAGAGCCTATACTCAACACAACTGGAGAATCTGGAGGAAATGGACAATTTCCTTGACAGATACCAAATACCAAAATTAAATCAGGACCAACTAGACCATCTAAACAGTCCCATAATGCCTAAAGAAATAGAAGGAGTCATAGAAAGTCTTCCAACCAAAAAAAGCACAGGACCAGATGGCTTCAGTGCAGAATTCTACCAGACCTTCAAAGAAGAGTTAACACCAATACTCTTCAAACTATTCCACAAAATAGAAACAGAAGGAACACTACCCAATTCCTTCTATGAAGCCACAATTACGCTGATACCAAAGCCACACAAAGATCCAACAAAGAAAGAGAACTTCAGACCAATTTCCCTTATGAACATCGATGCAAAAATACTCAATAAAATTCTTGCCAACCGAATCCAAGAACACATCAAAACGATCATCCACCATGATCAAGTAGGCTTTATCCCGGGAATGCAGGGTTGGTTCAATATACGGAAATCCATCAATACAATCCACTACATAAACAAACTCAAAGAACAAAACCACATGGTCATTTCATTGGATGCTGAAAAAGCATTTGACAAAATCAGCATCCCTTCATGCTTAAAGTCTTGGAGAGAACAGGAATTCAAGGCCCATACCTAAACATAGTAAAAGCAATATACAGCAAACCGGTAGCCAGCATCAAACTAAATGGAGAGAAACTTGAAGCAATCCCACTGAAATCAGGGACCAGACAAGGCTGCCCCCTTTCTCCTTATCTTTTCAATATTGTACTTGAGGTACTAGCTCGGGCAATTCGACAACATAAGGAGGTCAAAGGGATACAAATTGGAAAGGAAGAAGTCAAACTATCATTATTTGCAGATGACATGATCGTCTACCTAAGTGACCCAAAGAACTCCACTAGAGAGCTCCTACAACTGATAAACAACTTCAGCAAAGTGGCAGGTTATAAAGTCAACTCAAGCAAATCAGTGGCCTTCCTATACTCAAAGGATAAGCAGGCTGAGAAAGAAATTAGGGAAATGACCCCCTTCACAATAGCCACAAACAGTATAAAGTATCTTGGGGTGACTCTTACCAAACATGTGAAAGATCTGTATGACAAGAACTTCAAGACTCTGAAGAAGGAAATGGAAGAAGACCTCAAAAAAATGGGAAAACCTCCCATGCTCATGGATCGGCAGAATCAATATAGTTAAAATGGCCATTTTGCCTAAAGCACTATACAGATTCAATGCAATACCCATCAAAATCCCAACTCAATTCTTCACAGAGTTAGAAAGAGCAATTATCAAATTCATCTGGAACAACAAAAAACCCAGGATAGCTAAAACTATTCTCAGCAACAAAAGGAAATCTGGGGGAATCAGTATCCCTGACCTCAAGCAATACTACAGAGCAATAGTGTTAAAAACTGCATGGTATTGGTACAGTGACAGGCAGGAGGATCAATGGAACAGGATTGAAGATCCAGAAATGAATCCACACACCTATGGCCACTTGATCCTCGACAAAGAGGCTGAAAACATCCAATGGAAAAAAGATAGCCTTTTCAACAAATGGTGCTGGTTCAACTGGAGGTCAGCATGCAGAAGAATGCGAATTGATCCATCCTTGTCTCCTTGTACTAAGCTCAAATCCAAATGGATCAAGGACCTCCACATAAAGCCAGACACTCTGAAGCTAATAGAAAAAAAACTGGGGAAGACCATTGAGGACATCGGTACAGGGAGAAAGTTTCTGAACAGAACACCAATAGCATATGCTCTAAGAGCAAGAATTGACAAATGGGACCTCATAAAATTACAAAGTTTCTGTAAGGCAAAGGACACCATCAAGAGGACAAATCGGCAACCAACAAATTGGGAAAAGATCTTCACCAATCCTACATCAGATAGAGGGCTAATATCCAATATATATAAAGAACTCAAGAAGTTAGACTCCAGAAAACCAAACAACCCTATTAAAAAATGGGGTACAGAGTTAAACAAAGAATTCTCACCTGAAGAACTTCGGATGGCGGAGAAGCATCTTAAAAAATGCTCAACTTCATTAGTCATTAGGGAAATGCAAATCAAAACAACCCTAAGATTTCATCTTACACCAGTCAGAATGGCTAAGATTAAAAATTCAGGAGACAGCAGGTGTTGGAGAGGGTGTGGAGAAAGAGGAACACTCCTCCACTGCTGGTGGGGTTGCAAATTGGTACAACCACTCTGGAAATCAGTCTGGCGGTTCCTCCGAAAACTGGGCACCTTACTTCCAGAAGATCCTGCTATACCACTCCTGGGCATATACCCAGAAGACTCCCCACCATGTAATAAGGATACATGTTCTACTATGTTCATAGCAGCCCTATTTGTAATTGCCAGATGCTGGAAAGAACCCAGGTATCCCTCAACAGAAGAGTGGATGCAAAAAATGTGGTATATCTACACAATGGAGTACTATTCAGCCATGAGAAACAATGAATTCATGAAATTCTTAGGCAAATGGATGGAGCTAGAGAATATCATACTAAGTGAGGTAACCCAGACTCAAAAGGTGACTCATGGTATGCACTCACTAATAAGTGGATATTAACCTAGAAAACTGGAATACCCAAAACATAATCCACACATCAAATGAGGTACAAGAAGAAAGGAGTGGCCCCTGGTTCTGGAAAGACTCAGTGAAACAGTATTCAGCAAAACCAGAACGGGGAAGTGGGAAGGGGTGGGTGGGAGGACAGGGGAAGAGAAGGGGGTTTGCGGGACTTTCGGGGAGTGGGGGGGCTAGAAAAGGGGAAATCATTTGAAATGTAAATAAATTATATCGAATAATAATAAAAAAAAAGAATTAAACACACAAAAAAAAATCAGGGGCCTTAGATGCAAATATGAACAACAGAATATAAGAGATAGAAGAAAAAATCTCAGATGCCGAAGATACCATAGAAACCATGGACTCAAGAGTCAAAGAAAATGCAAAATCCAAAAAGCTTGTAACCCAAAACATCCAGGAAATCCAGGACACAATGAGAAAGCCAAACCTAAGGATTATAGGCATTGATGAGAGTGAAGATTTACAACTTAAAGGGCCAGCAAATATCTTCAACAAAATTATGGAAGAAAACTTCCCTAACCTAAAGAGAGAGATGCTCATGAATATACAAGAAGCCTACAGAACTCCAAACAGACTGGACCAGAATAGAAATACCTCCTGTCATGTAATAATCAAAACCCCAAAGGTACTAAACAAAGAAAGAATATTCAAGGCAGTAAGAGAAAAAGGGCAAGTAACATATAAAGGAAGACCGATCAGAATTACACCAGACTTCTCACCAGAGACAATGAAAGCTAGAAGATCCTGGGCAGAGCTCATGCAGACTCTAAGAGAACACAAGTGCCAGCCAAGACTACTATACCCAATCTCAATCACTATAGATGGAGAAACCAAGACATTCCATGACAAAACCAAATTTACACAATATCTTTCCACAAACCCAGCCCTACAAAGAATAATAGAGGGAAAACACCAATACACGGGAGGGAAACTATACCCTGGAAAAAGAAGGATAATTACCTTCTTTCATCAAACCCAAAAGAAGATAACCACACAAGTATAAAATTAACATCAAAAATGATAGGAAGCAATAATCACTACTCCTTAATATTTCTTAACATCAATGGACTCAGTTCCCCAATAAAAAGACATAGACTAACAGACTGGTTACATAAACAGGACCCTACATTTTGCTGCACACAGGAAGCACACCTCAGTATCAAAGACAAAAACTACCTTAGAGTAAAAGGCTGGAAGACAATTCTACAAGCAAATGGTCTCAAGAAACAAGCCAGAGCTGCCATTCTAATATCAGATAAAATTAACTTTTAACCTCATGTCATCAAAAGAGACATGGAAGGACGCTTCTTGCTGTTCAAAGGAAAAATCCACCAAGAAGAACTCTCAGTCCTGAACATCTATGCGCCAAATGCAAGGGCACCCTCATTCATAAAAGAAACTTTAATAAAGCTCAAAGCACACATTGCACCTAACACAATAATTGTGGGTGACTTCAACACCCCACTCTCCTCAATGGACCGATCAGGAAAACAGAAACTAAACAGGGAGACAGTGAAACTAATTGAAGTTTTGGACGAATTGTATTTAACAGATATATATAGAACTTTTCATCCCAAAGCAAAAGAATATACCTTTTTCTCAGCACCTCATAAAATCGATAATATAGCTGGTCACAAGACAAACCTCAACAAATATAAGAAGATCGAAATAATCCCATGCCTCCTATCAGATCACGATGGAGTAAAAGCAGTACTTAATAACAACAAAAACAACAGAAAGTCCACATACACATGGAAACTGAACAATACTCTACTCAATGATACTTTGGTCAAAGAAGAAAGAAAGAAATCAAAGACTTTTAGAATTTAACAAAAATGAAGGCACAACATACCCAAATTTATGGGACACAATGAAAGCAGTGTTAAGAGGAAAACTTATAGTTTTGAGTGCCTCCAAAAAGAAATTGGAGAGAGCATACACTAGAAGCTTAACAGAACAACTGAAAGCCCTGGAACAAAAAGAAGCTAATTTACCCAGGAGGAGAAGAAGAGAGGAAATCATCAAACTCAGGGCTGATATCAATCAAGTAGAAACTAAGAAGAATCAACAAAACCAGGAACTGGTTCTTTGAAAAAAATCAACAAGATAGATAAACCCTTAGCCAGACTAACCAAAGGGCACAGAGACAGTATCTAAATTAACAAAATTAGAAATTAAAAGGGAGATATAACAACAGAAACTGAGGAAATTCAAAAAAAATATCAGATCCTACTACAAAAGCCTTTACACAACACAGCTGGAGAATCTGGAGGAAATGGACAATTTCTTAGACAGATACCAAATACCAAAATTAAATCAGGATCAAATAGATCATCTAAACAGACCCATAACCCCTAAAGAAATAGAAGGGGTCATAGACAGCCTTCCAACCAAAAAAGAGCACAGTACCTAATGGTTTTAGTGCAGAATTCTATCAGACCTTCAAAGAAGACCTAACACCAATAGTCTTCAAACTATACCACCAAATAGAAACAGAAGGAACAGTGCCCAACTCATTCTATGAAGCCACAATTACGCTGATACCAAGACCACACAAAGATCCAACAAAGAAAGAGAATTTCAGGCCAATATCCCTTATGAATATCGATGCAAAAATACTCAATAAAATTCTTGCCCACCGAATCCAAGAACACATCAAAATGATCATCCACCATGATCAAGTAGGCTTCATCCCAGGGATGCAGGGATGGTTCAATATAAGGAAACCCATCAATGCAATCCACTACATAACAAACTCAAAGAAAAAAAAAACCACATGATCATTTCATTAGATGCTGAAAAGGCATTTGACAAAATTCAGCATCCTTTCATGCTAAAAGTCTTGGAAAGGACAGGAATTCAAGGCCCATACCTAAACATCATTAAAGAAATATACAGCAAACCGGTAGCCAACATCAAACTAAACAGAGAGAAACTTGAAGCAATCCCACTAAAATCAGGGACTAGACAAGGCTGTTCTCTCTCTCCATATCTTTTCAATATAGTTCTTGAAGTCCTAGCTAGAGCAATTAGACCACATAAGGAAGTCAAAGGGATACAAACTGGAAAGGAAGAAGTCAAACTATCACTATTTGCAGATGATATGACAGTATACTTAAGTGACCCAAAAAACTCTACCAGAGAACTCCTACAGCTGATAAACAACTTCAGCAAAGTGGCTGATTACAAAATGAACTCAAGCCAATTAGTAGCCTTTCTATACTCAAAGGATAAGCACACTGAGAAAGAAATTAGGGAAATGACACCCTTCACATTAGCCACAAACAGCATAAAGTATCTTGGGGTGACTCTAACCAAACAAGTGAAAGACCTATACGACAAGAACTTCAGATCTCTGAAGAAGGAAATCAAAGAAGACCTCAGAAAATGAAAATCTTCTATGCTCATGGATTGGCAGGATTAGTTAAAATGGCCATGTTGCCAAAAGCAATCTATAGACTCAACGCAATACCCATCAAAATCCCAACTCAGTTCTTTATAGAGTTACAAAGAGCAATTCTCAAATTCATCTGGAATAACAAAAAAACCAGGATAGCTAAAACTATTCTCAACAGTAAAAGAACTTCTGGAGGAATCAGTATCCCAGACTTCAAACATTACTACTGAGCAATAGTGATAAAAACTGCATGGTATTGGTACAATATCAGGCAAGTGGATCAATGAAATAGGATTGAAGACCCAGAAATGAACCCACACACCTATGGTCACTTGATCTTTGACAAAGGAGCTGAAAACATCCAGTGGAAAAAAGATAGCCTTTTCAACAAATGGTGCTGGTTCAATTGGAGGTCAGCATGCAGAAGAATGCGAATTGATCCATTTTTATCACCTTGTTCTAAGCTTAACTCCAAGTGGATCAAGGACCTTCACATAAAACCTGACACACTGAAACTAATAGAAAAGAAACTGCAGAAGACCCTTGAGGACATGGGCACAGGGAAAAGTTCCTGAACAGAACACCAATAGCTTATGCGCTAAGATCAAGAATTGACAAATGGGACCTCATAAAATTACAAAGTTTCTGTAAGGCAAAGGACACTGTGAAAAGGGGAAAACGGCAACTAACAGATTGGGAAAGGATCTTCACCAACCCTAAATCTGACAGACGACTAATATCTAATATATACAAAGAACTCAAGAAGGTAAACCCTAAAGAACCATATAATCCTATTAAAAAGTGGGGTACAGAGCTAAACAAAGAATTTTTACATGAAGAACTTCAGATGGCTGAGAAGCATCTTAAAAAATATTCAACATCATTAATCATTAGGGAAATGCAAATCAAAACAACCCTGAGATTTCACCTCATAACAGTCAGAATTCAGGAGATAGAAGGTGTTGATGAGGATGTGGAGAAAGAGGAACACTCCTCCACTGCTGGTGGGATTGCATGATGGTACAATCACTTTGGAAGCCAGTCTGGCGGTTCCTCAGAAATCTGGGCATGACACTCCCAGAGGACCCTGCTATACCACTCCTGGGCATATACCCACAGGATTCCCTGGCATGCAATAAGGACACATGCTCCACTATGTTCATAGCAGCCTTATTTGTAATAGCCAGAAGATGGAAAGAACCCAGGTATCCCTCAACAGAAAATGGATGCAAAAAATGTGGTATATATACACAATGGAGTACTATTCAGCCATTAGAAACAACGAATTCATGAAATTCTTAGACAAATGGATGGAGCTGGAGAACATCATACTAAGTGAAGTAACCCAGTCTCAAAAGATCAATCATGGCATGCACTCACTAATAAGTGGATATTAGCTTAGAAACTTGGAATACCCAAAACATAATCCACATATTAAATGATGTCCAAGAAGAACGGAGGAGTAGCCTGGTTCTGGAAAGACTCAGTGTAGCAGTATAGGGGAATACCAAAACAGGGAAGTGGGAAGGGGTGGATGGGGGAATAGGGGGAGGAAAGAAGGCTTATGGGACTTTCGGGGAGTGGGGAGCCAGAAAAGGGGAAATCATTTGAAATGTAAATAAAAATATATCAAACAAAAAATGTTAAAAAAAGATTTTATTTTATAAGCCAGGCAGTGGTGGTGCCGGCCTTTAACCCCAGCCCTCAGGGAGGCAGAGGCAGGTGGATTTCTGAGTTCAAGGCCAGCCTGGCCTACAGAGTGAGTTCCAGGACAGCCAGGGCTACACGGAGAAACCCTGTCTCAGAAAAACAAAAACAAAAACAAAAAGATTTTATTTTGTATTTGTATGTCTGCATGTGTGTGGGTGCCCATGGAAGTCAGAAGAGGGGGTCAGAACACTGGGACTGGAGTTATAGGTGGTTGTGTCTCAATGTGGGTGCTGGGAATCAAAGGTCACTGATCTTAAGTGCTGAGCCATCTCTCCAGCCCCAACAGTTAATTTTGTCTTAAAACCATGTAATCCTGTCATATGCTTTCCTTGTTCACTAAGAGGGACATAAATCACTTGCATGAATCTTTATGGAGTGAAATTAGTTCCTTTTTTTGTTTGTCTATTAAAAGCAGTAACTTTGCAGTAGCAAGGAGTTAGGATTCAAAGTATTAAACTGGACTAAAAAATGTTAATAGGGTAAATCTGAACATGTATTTCTTCATATGAGCATAATTTCTTATAAATGTTCCAATGCAATGAGTTTGCACACAGCAAAAATTTCTGGGTCCCTTTAAGTTGGTCGTATTCTGATATCTATGAAGCAAGTCTGTCTGCTGGGACAGATGTTATGATAAAATCAGTGAGAGATGAAGATGAAGATGGATCCACCCCGATGTCACCATATAATTCATGTTTCAGAGACACACAGCAGCAATGACTTACCTTTATTCCCAAGGCTTCTCCTGAAATGACAGCGACTGTCACACCATCTTTGGTGGGTTTCGGGATCTCTTCACTTTTCAGTTCCTGGTACTGAGGCTCCACCATCTTTTCTGAGCGTCTCAAATTGACCCACAGCTGTAAGCCATGAGCTGGCTCCTCTGAGCAAGGCATTTCGGCATGCAGAATGCCTCGTCCTGCAGTCATCCACTGCAAAGACCAAACCAACAAGAAGCCAAATGGAACACATCTATCTGCTAACAAATCTATGCAACAGCTACACCATGGCAAAGTGACGCATCCATCTGTGACAGTGGTCAGAGTGCCCGGACATCTCAAGAAATAACAAATGTCTATAACAGTTCCTGGTGATTCCTTCAAGTTACCTAAGCCTCCCTTATTTTGAATCAAAGTATCAGAATTAAAACTCCTACAAGGGAAAGACTCGTCTCTGGGATACCCCGAGTTTCAGATTGAACCATGAGATTAGGAGTTGTAGCCAGGTAGTACTGGAGTATGATTTGACTTAAGAAGGACAAAAAGCTCAGGCTTTTTTGAGAGATGGCTCAGCGGTTAAGAGCACTGACTGCTCTTCTGAAGGTCCTGAGTTCAAAACCCAGCAACTGCAACCGCATGGTGGCTCACAACCATCCGTAATCAGATCTGATGCCTTCTTCTGGTGTGTCTGAAGACAGCGACAGTGTAATTACATATCACAATAAATAAATCTTAAAAAAAAAAAAAGCAAAAAGCAGTACTGGGCAAGGGAGATTGCAGGCAACAATGTAATTATATTCCAGGCCTAGCCAACCCAATAGGGAGATGTGGAGTTGGGATCAGTTTTCAAGATTGTCCTGAAATCAGCAAAGAGTAATCAGGATTGTTCCTGAGTAGGAAGCACAACTTTGGGAGAGTCAAATTCTTGACACAGAGTGCAATTCCCAGGGAGGAATGTACCAATGAGACATCAGTAGCTAACGTGTCCACCGGCTGAGGAATGTGTATGTGAGACTAGCTAGACTTGGGAAAGCCCTCAGCATCCCCTAACCTGGAAATGGTAAGCTTGTACCTCTGGGCATACAATTATAATAATGGAGCCCTCACCACTGAGAGAATCAGTTGATGCCTCTGGCTGTTAGGCCATATTTGAGAGCACTAGCCACAGACACTGATGATACAGAGTTGGAACATGATAGATACATTTTCTGATTGTTTTTGCTTGCATTCACCCATACAAGACCATGAAACAAGGACCCATGTGCAGGGCGTTTAGTTGGAAGGGGATACAGAAAGCAAACCAGGGCAAAGGGAAAAGGCAGAGAGTGTTTGTTCATGAGCAAGTTACCGCTGCAGAGGCCTGGGACCCACTGGGAACCATGTAGATAGACTTCAGAATCACTGCACAGAAGACAGGGCCTACTGAAATATCTAGACTCCACTTGGCATCCAATAGTGACCAAGAAGAGCCTCTGAGAGAGACCAGGCAACCATGCACAGATGGGATGTTGTGTGTGGATACACAGGAACTGTCACCCCGTGTACTCTGAAGAGGGCCAGCAGCACCATCTTCCACCGTTCCCTTGTACAGGGAAAAAAAAAACCAACACAGCTATTCAAACTACTTGGTGTCATTATCCCTGTGCTTGGTGATACTGTGAAGAATGACAAGAGTCCTAGCAGCGCACATGAGGTGGCTCAAGTTGCCTTTCCTGAGGGTTCATTCATTTGGCTGAAACCCAAAGGAAGCACGGACCAGGGGAAAGAAATAGGAGGAGGAACCCATACAAAAGAAACAGCAGCCAGGGCTAAGTATGAGGACCTGAAAGAAAACCACTACATTTCTTTCCATTCTGTCTGAAAAGACTGACTGAACCTTCTATTGGAGGGATCCAAAATGATCTAAGCAGTTACAGGGGATTTAAATTATAACATATCACACACAAAAGCACTATGACACACAGTTTGAGTTTGGGCTTTTTTTTTTTTTTCCAGATAGGGTCTTGCTATGTTACCCTGCCTATGCTGAAACTCACTATGTAAACCAGCCTGGCTTCAAACTCACAGAGATCCACCTGCCTCTGCCCTGAGTGCTGGGATAAATGTGTGTGCCACCTTGCCTAACCCTGGGTTATTGTGTTAAGTGACAACATCGAACCATGCAAATGAACTGAAACATAAATAATGAATTGCCACAAATGCAGAACATAAATCAAGAAAGACTGAATTGAAATGGTCTTCAACTGCTGACTTTGGCAGTGAGAACATTATAAGCAATCACTTCCTGAATAGCTTCAATGCAGGTTCAAGGGGAAGATGCAGACAAATCAACCACGACTTCTGTGAATTGGGGAAGAAATGACAATTTGGAGAGTAACTCTTGATTACACTTGGAGAAACGTAAAAACAAACCAAACAACAACAAAATGAAGACTAGGCAAGTAACTAAAAACTGACTGGCATGGTGAGATGGCTCCAAGGGTAAAAAGCACTGGCTGCCAAGCCTGGCAAC